>NW_026040061.1:117500-352405 GCF_023375975.1 Astyanax mexicanus
GCCAGTCAATACTCAGTAACAGTGATTATACCCAGTCAGCCTTCAGTAGCAGTGATTATAAACAGACACCACTTATTAACAGTGATTATAACCAATCAGTACTCAGTAGCAGTGATAGTAACCAGTCAGTACTCAGTAGCAGTGATAATTACCAGTCAGTGATCAGTAGCAGTGATTAAGATCATTCAGCACTCAGTAGCAGTGATTAAGACCAGTCAGTACTCAGTAACAGTGATAATTACCAGTCAGGGTTCAGTAGCAGTGATTAAGACCAGTCACCACTTAGTAGCAGTGATTATAACCAGTCAGCCTTCAGTAGCAGTGATCGTAACCAGTCAGCGCTCAGTAGCAGTGATTAAGATCAGTCAGCACTCAGTAGCAGTGATAATTACCAGTCAGGGTTCAGTAGCAGTGATTAAGACCAGTCAGTACTCAGTAACAGTGATAATTACCTGTAAGGGTTCAGTAGCAGTGATTAAGACCAGTCACCACTTAGTAGCAGTGATTATAACCAGTCAGCCTTCAGTAGCAGTAAGTATAACCAGACACCACTTAGTAGCAGTGATTATAACCAGTCAGCCTTCAGTAGCAGTAAGTATAACCAGACACCACTTAGTAGCAGTGATTATAACCAATCAGTACTCAGTAGAAGTGATTATAACTAGTCAGTACCCAGTAACAGTGATTATAACCAGTCAGCCTTCAGTAGCAGTGATTATAACCAGTCATCACTTATTAGTAGTAATTATAACCAATCAGTACTCAGTAGAAATGATTATAACCAGTCAGCATTCATTAGCAGTGATTATAAGCATTCACCGCTTAGTAGCAGTGATTTTAACCAATCAGCATTCAGTAGTAGTGATTATAACCAGTCACTACTCGGTAGCAGTGATTATAACCAGTCAGTACTCAGAAGCGGGAATTATAACCAGTTAGTGCTCAGTAGCAGTTATTATTTAGTACTTAGTAGCAGTGATTATAACCAGTCAGTGCTCAGTAGTAGTGATAGTAACCAGTTAGTCCTCGGTAGCAATGATTATAACCAACCAGCATTTAGTAGCAGTCAGTGCTCAGTAGAAGTGATTATAACCTGTCAGCGTTCAGTTGCAGTGATTATAACCAGTCAGCGTTCAGTTCCGGTGATTATAACCAGTCAGCGATCAGTAGCAGTCATTAGGATCCGTCAGTTCTCAGTAGCAGTGATTATAATCAGTCAGTGCTCAGTAGAAGTGCTCATAACTAGTCAGGGTTCAGTATCAGTGTTTAAGACCAGTTAGTACTTATTAGTAGTGATTATAACCAGTCAGTGCTCAGTAGCAGTGATAGTAACCAGTCAGCACTCAGTAGCGGTGATTATAACAACTTAATGCTCAGTAGCAGTGGTTATAACCATTCAGTAGCAGTTATTATAACCAGTTAGTAATTAGTAGCAGTGATTATAACCAGTCAGCGCTCAGTAGCAGTTATTTTAACCAATCAGTGATCAGTAGCAGTGATTATAATCAGTCAGCGCTCAGTAGCAGTGATTATAACCAGTCAGTGCTCAGTAGCAGTGATTATAACCAGTCAGTGCTCAGTAGCAGTGATTATAACCAGTCAGTGATCAGTAGCAGTGATTATAATCAGTCAGTGCTCAGTAGCAGTGATTATAACCAGTCAGTGCTCAGTAGCAGTGATTATAACCAGTCAGTGCTCAGTAGCAGTGATTATAACCAGTCAGTGCTCAGTAGCAGTGATTTTAACCAGTCAGTGATCAGTAGCAGTGATTATAACCAGTCAGTGATCAGTAGCAGTGATTATAACCAGTCAGTGCTCAGTAGCAGTGATTTTAACCAGTCAGTGATCAGTAGCAGTGATTTTAACCAGTCAGTGGTCAGTAGCAGTGATTATAACCAGTGCTCAGTAGCAGTGATTATAACCAGTCAGTGCTCAGTAGCGGTGATTATAACCAGTCAGTGCTCAGTAGCAGTGATTATAACCAGTCAGTGCTCAGTAGCAGTGATTATAACCAGTCAGTGATCAGTAGCAGTGATTTTAACCAGTCAGTGGTCAGTAGCAGTGATTATAACCAGCCAGTGCTCAGTAGCGGTGATTTTAACCAGTCAGTGCCCAGTAGCGGTGATTATAACCAGGCAGTGCTCAGTAGCAGTGATTATAACCAGTCAGTGATCAGTAGCAGTGATTATAACCAGTCAGTGGTCAGTAGCAGTGATTATAACCAGTCAGTGATCAGTAGCGGTGATTATAACCAGTCAGTGCTCAGCAGCGGTGATTATAACCAGTCAGTGATCAGTAGCAGTGATTATAACCAGTCAGTGCTCAGTAGCGGTGATTATAACCAGTCAGTGGTCAGTAGCAGTGATTATAACCAGTCAGTGCTCAGCAGCGGTGATTATAACCAGTCAGTGATCAGTAGCAGTGATTATAACCAGTCAGTGCTCAGCAGCGGTGATTATAACCAGTCAGTGATCAGTAGCAGTGATTATAACCAGTCAGTGATCAGTAGCAGTGATTATAACCAGTCAGTGATCAGTAGCAATGATTATAACCAGTCAGTGTTTGTGATTGTGGTGATTTAGGATGGTAGTTAGCTTTGTGTTGGTCTGCTGAATGAGCTGCAGTGTGTGGGCGGAGGGAAGGGCTGGGATTGGAGTGGAGCTGCAGTGGGCGTGTCCTTTACCTGCTGGTACAGGTAGAACCGGTTCTGCCGCTGCGGTTCTGTGTGAACACGTATTCCTGTCTTTACAGTAACGACTCTTTACAGAACCTCACACACACACCTGCAGAGAGGGAGGACGGGCGAGACTCATAAAGACTCATTGTTGTGAACCAGTTTGTTCCAGTAAACCAGTAAAACTAATTCACTGGTCTCTGTGAATGCCATTAGTTTTATTAGCATACTTACCATCATTAGCATCATGAGCTCCAGTGCTAATTGTTAAGGTATACGCTTTCTTTACATGTTAGCTACATTAGCCTCATAGCTCTATGAATAATTAACAAGGGTTTGACGGTGTGGACAGTGCTACAGGATTGTATTGATTATCTTTCTTATATATAGTTAATAATATTAGCTAATAATGGCTAATAATAGCTATAGATCGGTAACAGGGTATCAGATTACAGTTCTGAAGTGCCCACAGTTCCATCAGCCTGGAGAAAGTCTGGAAAGTCCTGGGAGTGCCTGTGTGTGTGTGTGTGTGTGTGTGTGTGTGTATGTGTGTGTGTGTGAGGGGGTATGAGTCAGTCATTAGCACACAGCAGTGTGTGAACAGGTGTTTACAGAATGGCTCTGTTCCAATATCTCTGTTTACTCACCACTGGTGTGTGTGTGGTGTGTATAGTGTGTGTGTGTATGTATGATTGTGTATGTGTGTGTATGTATGTGTGTATAATGCGTGTGTATGTCTATGTGTGTATAATGTGTGTGTGTGTGCACGTTTGGTGTGTGTGTTTCAGTACTGAGGACGGTTCCGGACATGCTGGGTCATGAAGTTCAGACTCCTCTTCCTCATCCCGCCCACAGACTGAGTAACGGCAGCGTTAAAGTCAGGCACAATGTTAGCGCTAATGCTAATGGATACCTGACACCATGTAACAGCACCAGCAGCTCCAGAGCAGCCAGGTGAGTCCAGAGCACACATGTGGGCGGTGCTAGTAATAACAACTAGCACAAAATATTTTGCAACCAACAAATAGCATAGAAGTGCTGATGTAAATGTATCATTAGAGTAGCATTGCTGATGTAAATGTATCATTAGAGTAGCATTGCTGATGTTAATTTATTAATAGGATAGCTTTGCTGAGGTAAATGTATGATTGGAATAGCTCTGCTGAAGTAAATGTATGGCTTAAATAGCACTGCTGTATGATTAGAATACAAATTCTGAGGTAAATGTTTAATAAGAATAAAATTTCTGAGGTAAATATATTATTAAAATAGCAATCCTGAAGTAAATGTGAAATTAAAATAGCACTTGGTAAATGTATAATTAGAATAGCACTACTTAGGTAAATGTATGATTAGAATAACACTGCTGAGGATTAGAATAGCAATACAGAGCTAACTTTATGACTAAAATAGCATTGCTGATGTAAATGTATTGTTAGGATGGGTCAGCTCAAGCAAATGTGTGATTAGAGTAGTGCTGCTAAGATAAATATATGATTAAATAGCATTGCTGATTTAAATGTATTATTAGGATAGCTCTGCTAGAGTAAATATATGATTAGAATAGCACTTCTGAGGTAAATGTATAATAAGAATTGCACCGCTGAGGTAAATGTAAGATTAGGATAGCACTTCTGAGATAAATATACAATTAGAGTAGCACTGCTGAGGTAAATGTATGGTTAGAATATCTCTACTGAGGTAAACGTATGATTAGATTAGCATTCCTGAGATAAATGTATGATTAAAGAAACAGTGTTTTTTTATAGTCCCAGTCTGTGTTTGCTGGACCTGGTGGAGATCGAGAGGAAGCTGAGGGAGGCTAAAGCTGAGAGAGAACGCTTACTGAAGGGGAGAGTGAGTAACACACACACACATCCACAACACTCACGCACAACACACACAGAACACACACACATCAAAAACACCCACACACTTTCTCACACACAGCACACACACACATACACAATATACACACCAGCATGCACAATAATCGTAAACAATTAAGCAGTGCTAATAATGTTGAGGAATGCTAACTCTGGTACTGCACTGTTAGCAGCCTGTGGCCATGGAAGTGACTGCAACACCAGGATTCAGTGATTTATATGTGTGAGTGAACACCTTCTGCAGTGTAGTGAATATTAGAGAGAGAGGTTTATTAGGGAAAACTGTACAGTGTGTACTGTACTCGTACTTAAACACAGAAATGCTTGATTGGTGATAAATCTGGCTTATGAGCAGGACGAAGTATCGCAATGGGAAACCCGTTCTGTGTGTGAGTGAGCATCATCCTGCTGAAAAATGCTATCAGTTGGAAGTTCTGCCATGAGTTAGTGTTCGTGCTTCCCGTGTTTCACTACTAGGGGTGACTGACTGATGTTTGAGATGCTCTCCAGATCATCAATCACGCTGCAGTTTACAGTGTGAACTCTTCAGTCCACAGCAAAGACAGATTTGAAGCACCGCTCACCACGGGCCTCCAAACTCAAACCTGACCCTCATCAGAACCCAGTCAGAACCTGGACTCATCATTAAAAGTGATACTGCTCCAGTCTGAAGGATACAGGTTCTGTTCACGAAAGACACCACCACAAATGAAGGCAATGGTTTCCGGCTGACAGACCGCCAAGACTGAGGGCAATTCGAAGTCCCTTAACTGCGCAGAACGTGTTTGAGTGGATTGTAGAGGTGTGTCTAGCAGTCAGAAAGATCTCTCACCAAGAGGAACACTACCTAATATTATCATCTGAGAAGCTTTTTATAGGGCAGAAGGGGAAGCACTCTTACACCCTCTTGTGGTGTAAAGACAGTGTCTAATCAGACCACACCAGTGATCCTTAACTGCAGGCCAAGATTTGCAGAGATCAGCGGTGCGTTATTAAATTAACAGTTAATATCTATATTATTTATCAATTATCTACAGTAAAAAGTGTTTGTGTTTGTGTGTGTGTGTTTGTGTGTTTGTCTGTGGGTGTGTTTGTAATCTTTTGTTTCTCACTGCAGGAAAAGCAAAGGCAGAAGGAGACACAGGGGGAGCTGGAGACACCAAGCACACACCCCAACACACAGCCAAACACCCAGTCAAACACACACCCCAACACACAGCCAAACACCCAGTCAAACACACACCCCAACACACAGCCAAACACCCAGCCAAACACACACCCCAACACACAGCCAAACACACACACTCATACACACACTGAGGAGGAGCATAAGGCCAGTCCAACCTACGTCCCCACACAGGTAACGCAGCTGTGTTTAGGTGTTTGTGTGTATGTGTGTGTGTGAGTGTGTGTATACGTGTGTGTGTGTTTAGGTTCTGTACGGTTCTGTTTGGGGTTTCGACTGTACTGTTCTCTGGTGAGCAGGGGGTGCCGCTGTCCCTGACGGTGAACTTTGACCTGCGGGCCCATGTGGAGGGTCTGGGTCACGGGGTGGCGGGTTGTGGCGGGGTGTGTGTGTCGGCGAGACGCTGTGAGGGATTCCTGACCAAACGCGGCGGCCGGGTCAAAACCTGGAGGCGCAGATGGTTCCTGTTCGACCTCGACCACCGAAGACTGGCCTATTACACTGGTGAGACCCACAGCAGTAGAGACAGAAAGCATAGGCGGTCCTCTATAACACTCTATAATGTTCCTATGATCCACACGCTCATTCTGACAGACTGTAATACACTAAAGGAAGTGTAGGGGGCACTCTATAATGTTCCTATGATCCACACGCTCATTCTGACAGACTGTAATACACTAAAGGAAGTGTAGGGGGCGCTCTATAATGTTGATATGACTCTTTTTTTGTCTCTGCAGATCCTGATGAGAGGAAGCTGAAGGGAGTGATCTATTTCCAGGCTATAGAGGAGGTGTACTATGATCATCTCCGTACCGCCACCACCGTGAGTCCTCCACACCTGCTCCTCCCTCTTCCTCCTTATTATTGATGTTCTGAGTTCCCACATTCCAACATTCTGATTTTCTGGGTCTGATCTGGGTTTTCTGAAGGAATTGATTAGGATTTAGAACCTTGTCTTAAAACACTTTTCTTATTCTTCTGTGTTCTGCTATTGTCCGTATCACTACTGGTAGCAGGAGGAGGTACCTACAGCCGTTTCAGGTGGTACAGGTGGTTCAGCTCCTCCAGGATAATTCATCCACATATGTTTTAAGAAGGTTTGCAGGAGCTTAGAGATACCAGGACACAGTCTGTTACAGGAGGAGAGCAGGACACAGTCCGCTGAGTGATAAGACAAACCGTATTGATATCTGATCCCTGATTCAGTTGATTGGTCATGTGACTCCTACTACTTTACTTTATAACAGAAGATGCTAGGCTAGCACGGCTAATACCCCAAACTTAGCCTGTTGCTATAAAGGGCCTACATTAGCACGGTTATGTTTGGTCCATTTAAATCTGATCTCAGTTCTTATCAGTGTAAATACTTCTGTAGAACCGGTTCTGGTTCTAACTGTGTTTGTTCTTCCCCCAGTCTCCTCGGCCCAGTCTGACGTTCTGCGTGAAGACGTACGAGCGCCTCTTTTTCCTCGTAGCTCCGAGCGCCGAGAGCATGCGGATATGGATGGACGTCATCGTCACGGCAACAGACGAGCACAGCAGATACTGACCAGTACTCCTCCACCCATCCTCCAACCACCTCTCCACCCACTTCTCCTTCATCCTCCAAACACTTTTCCATCCTCTACCACCTATTTTCAACCACTTCCCCATCCATTTTTCCTCCATCCTCCAACCACTTGTCCATCCTCTACCACCCATCCTTTAACCACCTCTCCACCCACTCCTTAATCCACCACCCACTTCTCCATTCTCTACAATCCATCTTTTAACCAGCTCTCCACCCACTTCTCCTTCATCCTCCAACCACTTCTCCACTCTACCACCTATTTTCAACCACTTCTCCATCCTCTACCACCCATCTTTTAACCACTTTCCCACCCACCTTTCCTCCATCCTCCAACCAATTCTCCATCCTCTACCACCCATCCTTTAACCACTTCCTCACCCACTTTTCCTCCATCCT
Organism: Astyanax mexicanus; assembly: GCF_023375975.1. Classification (NCBI taxonomy): domain Eukaryota; kingdom Metazoa; phylum Chordata; class Actinopteri; order Characiformes; family Acestrorhamphidae; genus Astyanax; species Astyanax mexicanus. The sequence continues at coordinate 125,213 of NW_026040061.1, forward strand.
TCAACCATTTCTCTTTTCTCCAACCACTCCTCCACCCACTTGTCCTCCATCCTGCACCCACTTCATCCATGCTACAACCCACTCTTTCACCAACTCCTCCATCCATCCTCCAGTGCCTTCTCCTCCATCCTCCACAACTCCTCCACCTGCTCCTCAATCGCTCAGGACACTTGGATTCCTGTGCTGGTAAATGTTCTCTTAGTGTCTGTTGGATGACTGGATTCTTGCGTTCTTTCATAGTGCTTTTGGCCCAAAATAACGCTGGTTCTGAACTGGTTCCTTTCAGGCTTTTAGAACCATTGGTGCTTTTAGTTTTCACCAGTTATAGTGGAGCCGAGGATATGTCACAGCATACATAATCAACAGAGGGAGTTACACAACCACTCCCGGTTTTGCGCTGAAGAACCTACTATTTTTTTTTTTTTTTCAAATTTCTTGGTGGAAATGTGTTGAACGATTTAAAATTTGGTTAGCGAACCAGAACAGAGTCTGTTCCACGTTGGTGGAAAAGTGCTATTAGTGTGAGAACGGTCTGTATATAATATGAGAACTACATTACATTACTGTGGGGACGGGAATGTTATTTATTACGGGGCTGCTTCATGTATTAACATTAAAATGTAGAAATTAAATGAATGTAAGGGTGTACTCACACTAGGCGATCCGAACCGTGCCCGGGCACGGTTACCTCCCAAAGCACGGTTCGTTTGGCTAGTGTGAGCGCAAACCGTGCCCCGGGCACGGATCAAGATGACGTCAGTGACACATTTTATTATTACTTGAGTTTTATGTTTCGCTCCTTTGGTCACTATTTATGTATATAGCAAGTACGTCTCTTACCTTACTGATAAACGTGAATTGTAGTCCGCGAGTAAAGCTGCAAATTTCTCCCTGGACGTCTGCTGCTTGTGTAAAAACCTTCTTACACGTGCAGCACGATTAGCAGTAAATCGCTGTGTTGCACAATCAATGAATCTCTGGTTCAGTTGCGTATTTGCACGCCCAAAACGACTCCAGAGAAACAAAAACAACAGTACAATCCTGAACTCCATTGTTTTGCGCGCGCATACTGTTCTTCAAAACAAAAGTCACCTGTTGACGAAAGCGTGCTCGGGCACGGATGGTTTAGCGCAGTGTGAGTGCAGGCCTGCGGGGGAGTGGGGAGGGGGCCGAACCGTGCTCCGGCACGATTCAACCAAAACGGGCCTAGTGTGAGTACACCCTAAGAGTGACTGTTACACAGAACACCTGCAGTAACTCCTGTTATTAACATAATTACTTTTATAAATGCTGTCATTAAGTAAGCAATAAAATGTTTTTTTTTCTCAGATGTGAATTGAGCTGCTCAGTTTTTTTTTTCTAGTACACTTTTTTTAAACACTATTCAGATCACTTTTCTTACTCTGTACCACTGTTTTTACTGCTAAACTAGCCGAAACCCACGGCTTCTGGTCTCATATCTATACCACAAATTATCAAGTAATAATTTAGCTAGATATGTCTTAAGGCTTAGAGTTTTTAGATAATATTAAACTAAGATTCTGTTTTTTAGGAGTAGTGAAGAGATCAGTTACCAGGATGTTCTATTGTGTTTAGAAGAACCATATGATCAGGAGAAGAACTGATTCAGCATGTGGAGAACCAGTGCCTTTACTGAAACAGCCCATCACCAAACGTACCAGATCTCCTCCTCTACTAATAATTTCAAAAATTATTAAACAAGTTTAATAGTGTGCATTAGTAGTAATATTTTAATGTAATTGCTAATATTATTATTAGTAAGATATATCAGTATTTGTTTTTAAAATGTCTTTATTTTTTAATGGATTAATTTATCTTTAAAAATAGATAAATATTTATCGTAAGGAAGGAAGGATCAGGGAATATGATCATTAATAACTCGGTTATTTCAGCGTTTGTAGATCAGTACTCCTGCTGGGTGTTTCTAGAAGCAGCGAGACAGGTGAGTTCAGGTGATTTTATGTGAGTTTTTGGGTTATTTCAGGTGATTTTAGGTAATTTTAGGTGAGTTTCAGTGGTTTTAAAGCAGTAGTTTATATTAGCGCTGCTCTCACGCGCTCTTTATGCGCGCTGTGATTCGGCGCGAGACGCTCTCCTGTCAGATTCCTGTCACATTAGCCTGTTAGCAGCTAACAGAGTTAGCAGTGAATTAGCCCCGTTTCTCTTAAACTGTTTAATAAACGGAGGAAACACTAATAATTTATGGGTAAGTTGATGAGATTAAAGAAGTTTAGTTTAATCTAGACTAATTAAATGCTGGTTTTAGGCGCAGTTTAAGTTCAGAAGCGGGTAAATTACTGGCTGTAGCTAAACGCTGCTGAAGTTTCTGAGGAGAAAGAGCATTTATTAGCTGCTGTACCTGAATAAGAAGAGTTTTAAGTGTTTAGATTAAACTAATTACCACTATTCTCACTGTTCTTCTCACTGCTATCTGTTATTTTAATTAATTTACCCCAGTAAAGTACAGTACAGTAAGTTATCCTCCAATTTTACCTCAGTTTAAGAGCCAGTTTAACAGATTTTTAAACTAATATTTCTCCTCCATCAGCCGGAGATTCCAGAGAGTTTACGCTGGAAACTCCTTAAACCTTCCTGCTGATTATATTTTATGGTAAATTCTGATGTAATAGTGTTTAAACTAATTAAATAATAAAATACTGTTATTCTACTGCTGGTTTTCAGTGAACAGTAAACACTGTTATTGATGGTTCTCTTCATGGACAGGCTTCTTCCCATCATTTATTTATCTGCAGTTTTCTGTGAATAAATGCATATTTTCAGCTATTTCGGAGCTAAATGGAGAATATGTATGTTATTTTACTAACACATTTATGTATGTTACTAAAATGGCTCAGGCTCCGTATTACTTAATGAGTTATTTCAATATTCGTGTTTTATGTTAGAAAAATGCAATACACAGAGGAAAGTGTTGGTTTAATGTGTAACAAATAACAAACTTTGTATTAGAGTTAATCATTACATTAAAACCACTGTTGGTGATGTGAATGGGTGGGTAAATAGCTATATTAGGCAGCAAGTAAACAGTCAGTTCTTGAAAAATGGGTGAGAGTAAGAATCTGATACATTTAAAGAGAACCAAACTGTGATATCCTTAAATTTACCTCAAACATTAAACACTGACTTTCAATTATTGTTTCCTGTACAGATTCTCTCTGTCAGAAATAATAGGCAGATATTTTTAATAATAAATAATTATATGATTATCTCTCATTCAAACTATTACATGCAGGTATTGACATAAAATACTTAGATTTAATATCATGACATTGTTCAAGTCGATAAAGATAACTATGGTTTTGTACTCAATAATCAATAAAACTGATGTATGAGTCTTTGAGTTATTGAGTAGTTTTTTTCCCCAGATTCCAGCATTTAACATAAAGAATGAACACATCACCCACAGTAAGTTATCTAGTATTTAACATTGTAACTTTTAGTGTGGTGTTTGTTATATGAATATTTCTAAAAATATATTTCTAAATACTAAAACACTGTAAAGAAATAATTTATTAAAAATAAATTAATAAATCCACAGATGTAGTTAATTAGCCAGTGTTGTTCGATAGTCTGTTTACTATTTATCGCTAAAACACCTCCTTCAGAGCTCGAAACACATGACAGATGGTCATAATGTTTTAACTTTTTGCTATAATTGCATTTATGTTAGATGTCGTCCATCTCAAGAACACTAGATGGAGACAGTGGGCTTTTTTTTTTACCTAACTCTTTTTGTTTTAGAATTATTATCAAAGTAAAGTAAAGTTAAATTAAATAATTTTTTTATTATTGATTGATATAAAAGGTACAATTTACACTATTCTCATTTTCCATTTAACATGTACTACATGTTATATCTGCCCAATATCATTTATTATACTACTGGAACTGGATACATGTACATTATTAATAATGTGACGTTGGAATATATATCATAATCATAATCAAATTCATAATTAAATTATTACAAATGTGGTAACCAGTATTGGTAATAGTGGTATTTTATTCAGAGAGATAATTATAGTGTTAATAAAATAAATCCTAACAAACTATAGATTTGAAAATTGTGATGACCACAGTGTTAATGAAGCCTTTATTATTGTTATTTTTACTTTTTATATTTGATAATAGTTATTAGTAATATTTGTTTTACAAAATAGTGACTGTTGGAGTTTTGTAAATTGTATTATTTGTGCACAGTTTATTATACAATTCATTAAAAATAAAAAGAGTGAAGGAGGGGGCGGGGTTTAGAAACAGAGCGGGAAAGAGAGAGATGAAACGCAGTGAAGGAGGAAGTGAAAGTAAGTTGAGTTTCCTCCATTAGAAGAGAACAGAAGTCCGGATTCACTCGGTAAGTTCAGAACTGAAGAGAATGTAGAACAGAACCGTGTAGCTTAAAGTCAGAACCGGTTCTAAAGGTTCCTCAGATCCAGAACCGGTTCTTTAAGCTCAGCTCAGTGTCCGATTCCACTGGAAGAACCAGGATCAGCATGGAGATCTGAACCGGGCCTGGATCAGACCTGGACCTGGTCTAGATCAGACCGGCTGGAGAACAATCAGCTGTAACAGATCAATAATGCTGTAAACTGAAGAGAAATGCGCAGATATAGATCGATATTTATTGATCACAGTGTAGTTTATGCTGTTTAAAGCGCATTACTGCTTAATGTGGGCTTTGATCTGTTGGGGAGATAAAAACACGGAGCTGCTATAAAGGCGTGTTTATATGCAGTAGCGCTGTTCAACCAGCAGGGAGCTCAAGGCCACGTGGTGTGTTCGTGTTTTTAATCCTATTCTTTAATATTATACTTAAATAATGTTTCTGATTCAGTATCATACTACTAATAATAATATTAGTTTTTTATGCATGCAGTTTAATGTCTTAATATTACTAGTAATAGTTGAATTATAATTATAGCAGTAAATGTCTCTGTAATCTAAGCTAATTTGTAATTTGAAATCACACTGTTATGAAATGTTCCCTGTTTTTGTTGGTTTTGTTTGTTTATCAGGAATTGTTTAATGCAGTTCTGATAATAATGTTATTATTGTAAGAATAGTGGTTTTATTGTAATGGCTGATCTGTTCTCAGGGGTTCCAGCTGTGTGTGAATGAAGAAGAGTAAATGATGGATCCTCAGAACTCCAGCAGTGGAGGAGGAGCCTCTGTCCTAAAGTGAGTAAATTAACTGATAGATTTTATTTTAAGTAAAATACATTTTAAATACTCAGAACCGAGGTTCTCCTGAACCAGAGTCAGAACCCTGTGCTGCATTTAAACATAGAAAATCATTTAACAAACTAGCAAAAACAAAATCTCTCACCTGCAGATGAATCTAGAAATCCTGACTTAGTTCACATAATATTTCTCTCTATCAGTTTTCTTTAGTTATTATAAATATAATCAATATTTATTCTAATCAGAACTTTTAGTGCTTACAAATACATGTACATAGTCTTTTTATGATATTCATTCTTTAGGAAAAATATAAATAATGCACCTATAAAATAAACGAATGTTTTTAATACATGCTAATCCCTGGTTCTGCTTTTATTGCAGAATTTTACCGTAATCTGCAGAAAATATTATTGTTGTTGAAACCCTTTCTGTAACTGGATTCACCCGTTTATGTAGGTCAAGAACGTAGGAGCGGGTTTGATATTGGGGGGGACACACATTTGCGAATATGAACCAAAGCCCACCCTGTAATGTCTTAGAACAACATTTGTGGAATTACGTTAAATCACAAATAAACCTTTTTTCAGTACTTCTGTTTATTATTAGTTACATCCAAGTAAAGGTCATTTTACAACGTAAACCTGCTACTCCACTTTACATTTACTGTTGTTAAAAAACATATGCGTGCAATATCTGAATTATATACATTAATAACAAAATCTGATGAGTTATCACCTAATATTTAAAATAAAATAACGGATGTGGTTATTATTATTATTATTATTATTATTATTATTATTATTATTATTATTATTATTATTATATTTGTCAGTCCTGATCAGTTCATTTCAGTTCTCTCCACATTTCCTCTCTCTGCAGCTCAACCATCTCTTCTACCCCTTCTCAATAATAAATGACACCATAAAAACATTGTCACAATAACTTGCTGTATAGTTGCTAAAAACATACAATTACAGTAAATAAATCCAGAAAAAAACATTTTGGATTTGCCTGAAATCCCTCTGTTTACCCAGGACATGTGCTCTACTGTGGTGTTACTCTAAACTACAAATGAACAGAAGTCACTTTAGATCAGTGTTTCTACACCCTGTTTCTGTATATTCTACTGCGGATTCCCACTGTTCTCCATATTCTAGAGCTTTCTCTGCTTTAAAAAACACTTAATAAAGTAAGTGGCGTGTAGTGTGCAGTGGCGTGTAGTGTGCAGTGGCGTGTAGTGTGCAGTGGCGTGTAGTGTGCAGTGGCGTGTAGTGTGCAGTGGCGAGTAGTGTGCATATTTGAAAATCTGGAAAACAGCATGAATTTGATTTTATTAGCATTTAAAAGCCCTAAGTCTCCTCCTCGCTCTGCAAAACCAGCAAGCTGATTGGCTGTTTCTCCTGAAAGGCGGGACTTTATCCGTGAACCGGCACTGTGATTGGCGGTAGCTGGTCAGTGGTCTGCCTCCTCATTAATAATGCAGCTGAGCTGAGCGAAACAAATTGCTCTAGGCGATGCCTCTGTTCTGTACCATTTTTTGGGGGGGAAATCCACCTGTTTCTGATATGAACCAAACCCCCCCACCACCACCCCCAAATGTAATCAAATCACTAAAACGAGAAGGGTGCCCAAATATATGCACCAGCATAATTTAGTTTAAAGAATCATTGCACACTTCCTGTAAGTCTTATAAACTTCATTTCACTTCTCTTATATCATTATCTGAGTTCCATTCTGAAGCAGTTTTAGGCAGCCTGTGAACGCTCCTGAGAAAAGGACTGTCCCATTCTGTAGGCAGCGTATCTTTCTTAATAGGCAGCATGTTTATTTTACCCCAGTTCTGAAGAAAGTGTGAGATATATGCTTTACAGCAAAGGCAATCCTATGATGCATTTCACCAGCTTAGAGTTTCAGCACTCAGATTTGAAAACATGATGGACGGAGTCAGCGCTGCGCGGGAGTTTCTGTACAAATGTAAGTAATTTTCTCCTGTATTTGTACTCACTGCTGCCTAGTTCATCAAACTAGAACATTTTACACTGTTTTAAGTTGTTTTCCAGTGTGGTTTTCGCCTGTACTTGATTTAAAGTAAGACCTGACCTGCTGAACGTACCGTTAGCTTAGCATGTTAGCTGATTCACCGGGAAAGCTAAAAATGCTCGCTGGATTTCCGAGTACCAAACGAGGCTGGGGCACCCTGCAGGCACACAAGCAGCATCAGTCAGTCGACAGAGTACAAGTTTTAACTGTTATAAAGAATCACTGTAGATTAACCTGTAACTGAGCGATTTAATGTGTAAATAGTTTAACTGTTAGAGGGAATAACTGTAGATTAACCTGTAACTGAGCGATTTAATGTGTAAATAGTTTAACTGTTAGAGGGAATAACTGTAGATTAACCTGTAACTGAGTGATTTAATGTGTAAATAGTTTAACTGTTAGAGGGAATAACTGTAGATTAACCTGTAACTGAGCGATTTAATGTGTAAATAGTTTAACTGTTAGACTGAATAACTGTAGATTAACCTGTAACTGAGTGATTTAATGTGTAAATAGGTGAATTTGTGTTCTCACTGTTAGTGCTGTTACTAATTCAGATTATTTTGTCTCCAGCTATGAACATGATTACCAAGGAAGAGGCTCTTATAACGGGGGAAAGAGCTCCACTCAGACTGGCTGGAGGCAGTGTTAGCTCCTTTTATGAAGAGTTTTTTTCTTAACATTATTCTTAACATTATTCATTTTGCCTTTTGTATTTTTATTCTCACTATCCTTATTGTAGAATCACATCTGAACTAGTGGATCTGGGTAAATTTCACTCTTATTTGCAAATTAAAATAAAATGTATGAAGCATGTTATCTTTTTGTTTTTTTATATCTAAAATATCAAGATGAGCTGGCTGTGTATAAATGTACTATAGTGTGAAATGTAGCTTAGTTTGATGATATAGCTTTGATGGGTTGTACAAACTATTTATTATATTACATTACTCATGCATTTCTACAAAGCATCTAATCAGAAATAAATAGAATAAAATAAATAAAACTGATGGTACTCAGAGTGTGAAGTGATTAAGTGTATAAATTAAAGTAAATCATAAATATTCAAGTTTATCTGTAATATTTTGATTAGTGCATTGCTGCAGAAGTGTAAATAAAAGTGAAATAGCTGCAGCTGCTGTTTGGAATTTATTCTGAGGTAAGTGGTTAAAAACTTGAATTAGTGAAGAGAGCCCACAATGTTATGTTGGCTTCAAAGCGTGTCCCAAACACACTGCTGCATAAGGTTCTTATTAGGTTAAAATGCTGCCGAACGAGGGAGCTGTGTTTGAAGGCAATGACTACCTAGGCAGCTACCCTCAGAACGGACCGCAGCTACTGTGTTCATCTGCTTTATTTATTGCACGAGGGATTTTCAGTTTGGGACGGCCGACAGAAAGCTTTGGGAAGCTTCTGGAACAGTTATGAAATAGTTAGTCTGGAACCTGTGAATGAGTTTACTCCACACTTTACTCTCATCATCAATCATTATAAATATCTGTTTTTAGGAGGAAGAGAGAAGCTTCTCCAGCCCCCAGTGGAGTGTCTATGAAGAGTGATCGGTCCATGAGTCCTCCTCTAGAGTTCAGCAGTGGAGGAGGAAGCTCTGGGTCTCGGTACATCACTGCACTAAACTACTGTTCTGTTCTGAGAGTGAAGCTCTTCAGTTCCTGATCTTTATTAAAGATGTGCTGTGTGTTGGAGTTTCACTGTGTTTAATGTTAACAGAACTGAAACCCAGAGAGGAGCTTCTCCAGAACCCAGTGGAGTGTCTATGAAGAGTGATTGGTCCATGGATCATCCTCTAAGGTTCAGCAGTGGAGGAGGAAGCTCTGGGTCTCGGTACATCACTGCACTAAACTACTGTTCTGTTCTGAGAGTGAAGCTCTTCAGTTCCTGATCTTTATTAAAGATGTGCTGTGTGTTGGAGTTTCACTGTGTTTAATGTTAACAGAACTGAAACCCAGAGAAGAGCTTCTCCAGAGCCCAGTGGAGTGTCTATGAAGAGTGATTGGTCCATGGATCCTCCTCCAATGTTCAGCAGTGAAACTGTGACCTCTGACCCAAAGTGAGTGAAAGATCAAAGCCTCACGCTGCATTTACACTGCTCCGACATGTCAACGCACAGCGATTTATCCCATATATTTCCTACAGTAAGCGCCAGCTCCGTCAGACACAGTGGCATGGTGCATCATGGATGCGTGTGGAGGATGCGATGAAAAGTTGACCCGAGGTGAACTTTATGCAAATGAATCTGTCCAACGCGATGCATCTATCCAATGAGGGAGCAGGTGTTTGCCTGATACGTGTTCTCAGCGCAGTGTATGAAAACGTTTTAGTTCTGCTTTCAAGCGTTCCAGAGAAGACTGGGTGAAAAGCTGATCACTGCGGTTTCAGTATCCTTATTCATTATAGTTCCTCCCTAGTCTTTTGTTCTTTGTTTATTTTTGCTAAATATGAAAAATAAAACCGACTTGCGTTTGCATCCTGCCTCCTCTTCCGAGTTACACAGAGGCAAAATCTTTAGTTAAAGTGAAGCAATGGTTTACTCATGCCACGTCGGTCAGTTAGATAATTACCAATTTCCCCAAGTACAGTTATTAAACAAAACTCTGGCCACGGTAAGAAAACCTCACTACCCAAACTTTCCCCTGCACTTACTAATCCACGGCTTTCCCCCAAAACAGTGTTTCTCTTAAAGAGACAATACCCATTTATATTGAAATCACAGTACCACACAAAACTAACACATAAATATCACGCACACTGAGAAATGTCTCATTCAATAAAAACATCCTAAACGAATAGCTACACAACATTACATTACTGGTAAATAAACATACAGCTCTGATCAGTTTAGTACTTGGCCCATACACTTTATAATAGAATTAACACATTGGGCTAAAAAGTGAGCGCGCTGGGTGAGTAGTATCCTTCCTGATGCAGGTGGCCCTTTTCCAATAGGATCCCATTTATTTTTCCTTAGGGGATTAAATGATCAGTTACTGTCTGATTTTGTTCCTGTGGGTCACAGTTTGGATTTTCTTTTTGTCCACAGAGAGAAGAAAGAAAACATTATCCGGGAAAATCTGGACAATATATTCAAGGTTAGTCCTAAATCATATGCATGATGAGGATGTCCCTGATTTATTTATTACTCACTTTTACTTTAAGGTTTTGATCAATTAAACATTAATTCATATTTAGTTTCTGGTGTATTATAATGTAATATTGTTAATGTTTGGTGCTCAGTAACATGATGTTTTACACCCAATAGCATCTGTAACTTTACCCCTCCTCAGAATAGTGCCTCTCTGATGTTCAGATTGTTCAGATCATCTCTCTCTTCTCTGTCACAGCTTTAGTGATTCTCTGATTGTAAAGGAGAGTATCTTGTTGTTTCCAACTTCCCTAGGCGGTTCACCAAAAAAGGCAATCGCTACGGCTGTCCAGTCAGAGACAGGAATATATGCACAACAATGCCAGTTAAAAGGGGGTGTTTATTGAAGTACCCACACTCTTCAAATGTGGTTCTGTAACAACATTCATATACAGCAATGAAATACAATTATATATATGCTTATCAGTATAATTAACACGTATGCTAGTATAGCAGTATTTAGCATAAGGAAAAGAACTAGTTGTTGCATGAGGGGTTTCTTGTGGACATGTCAGAGCACATCCCTGGAGAGGGGTCCTGCCCTAATGCCCTTTTCAACACTGATGTTTGTTCTTAATCAGGAGCTGCAGGAGAAGTTTATCTCTCTAGTGAAGAATGAGCTGAACACATTCAAGAAGCTCCTGAGTTCAGATTACCCAGCATGCTCTGAGGGAGAGGTGGAGGATGATCAGAGGGAGGGGGTGCTGAAGATCACACTGCATATCCTGAGGAACATGAAGCAGACAGACCTCGCCAACACACTAGAGAGCCGTAAGAGTTACCATTGGTACCAACCTGGGGCTAATTATTTTTTTTAGTGAAGTCCTGATTTTAAAGAGAATAAGAATGTATTGCAGTATAAAACAACATACTGCAATCTTTATTATTAAATTATTAATTTACTGTATCATAGATTTGTTCTACATGGCGTCTTTAATGCTTGATCACAGCTGATTATATGTTCCTTATTGTCTGTAATCAGAATTGGCCCCAGCATGTCAAGAAAAAATAAAATCCAAACTGAGGGAAAAATATCAGAGAATTAATGAAGGAATCTCAGACCACATAAAGTCAGCACTTCTGAATGAGATCTACACAGAGCTCTACATCACAGAGGGAGGAGGTGGAGACATCAATCAGGAACATGAGGTGAAGCAGATTGAGGCTGCATCCAGGAAAAGGACAACAGAGGAAAGACCAATCAAATGTAACGACATATTTAAACCCTTACCAGAACAGAACCAGCCCATCAAAACTGTACTGACTAAAGGAGTTGCTGGAATTGGAAAAACAGTCTCAGTGCAGAAGTACATCCTGGACTGGGCTGAAGGAGGAGTGAATCAGGATGTTCTCTTCATATTTCCACTTCCTTTTAGAGAACTGAATCTGATGAAGGAGACGAAGCTCAGCCTGGTGAATCTTCTTCAGCGCTTCTTCCCAGAAACACAAGATTTAAAACCAAGACATTATAAGAGCTATAAGATCATGTTCATCTTTGACGGTCTGGATGAATGTCGACTGCCTCTGGATTTCCAGAACAATGAGAACTTGGTGGATATAGAAGAGCAAACCTCAGTGGATGTTCTGCTGACGAACCTCATCAAGGGGAATCTGCTTCCCTCTGCTCTCCTCTGGATCACCTCTCGACCAGCAGCGGTCAGTCAGATCCCTCCTTATTGTGTTGATCAGGTAACAGAAGTGCGGGGTTTCAATGATCCTTAGAAAGAGGAGTACTTCAAGAAGAGGATCAGGGATGAGGACCTGGCCAACAAAGTCTTCTCACACATCAGGTCTTCAAGAAGCCTCTACATCATGTGCCACATACCGGTCTTCTGCTGGATTACAGCCACTGTTCTAGAGAGAATGCTGAGTGATGCTGAAGGTGGAGAAATCCCCAAAACCCTGACGCAGATGTTCACACGCTTCCTGATATTTCAGATCAAAGTCAAGAGTCAGAAGTACAGTGGGACAAGTGACTCTGATCCTAAACAGACTAGAGAAAGTATCCTGGCTCTGTTTGTTTGTTTGTTTGGAGATATTTCAGTGTGGTAATGCAGAAATGCTACATTTTATTTGTAAAGTGAGTAAAGCCAGCATGCTGAGGGCAAGTGGTCTGCATTTTACAGTTAGTCCAGTTTAATCAAGAATCTTCCAGTGGTTAGCAAGCTAGTTTTACAGTAATTCCTGCCTGTAAATGAGTAAGCTACTATAGGTAGGTTTTGTTTTCAGTAAAGTCCTCTTTATGTGGATATATTTTAGTCTCAAAAAACAACAAAAATCAACACAGTAAAGCCAGCACACTTGTCTCATCAGCCCATATGCTTCTCTCTGTATTTCTTGGCCAGTTCCAGCCTGGACTTCCTATTCTTCTTGCTAATTAGTGCTTTTTTACTTTATGTTGAATCCTCTTTACTTCTGTTTATTAAGACTTCTGTAAAGAGTAGATTGTGATACCTTCATTTCTACCATCTGGAGGTTGTTGCTGATGTCACTAACTTTCTTTAAAGCATGCACAATGTTTCTGTTTCATCAACTGCTGTGGTTTTCCTTTGTCACCTTGTCAACATCTGTTGCTTAGTGCACCAGTGATGTTCCATCTCCTCTCCACTTTACAAATGCTTGTTTTTTTTTTACCCATAGACTCTGGTTTTCATATTGGTTACATCTCTAACTATAAATGGTCGGGTCTGCACCTGCAAAACCCAAATCTGAAACTGAACATAGATATTCAGTGCAATTTATTGTTTAAATAATCAATGTAACATGACACACCTGGGCAATGTTGTAGAAAAGAAAATGAAAGGTGGGTCAACACCCACCTCTCGTCCGGGGTACAACTCCCCTGCGTGTTCGTTTGATAGAGAGTCGCAGACAGGTAGAGTGAAGTTGAAAGCAAACCAAGTATTTATTACAAAGTACTGAATATTCAGGAGAACCCACACATGAAAGACCGTCTAACAGCCGTCCCAGCATAAGTTCTGACCCCCCCTCTGATCTGACTCCATGTTTTATACCCCAAATGACGTGAAACCTGCTGATGAGGCGTTGCTAAAATCATCTCATGTTAGCATGCATATTTTCACGTGTTAGTGTTCAAGTTTCACAGGTCTGACCGGACCACTAGTGTTTGGCCTTGACTGTATCCAGCCGGACAGTGTGGTATTGTTTTAAGAATTGACTGGGTCCAGTCAGACAGTGTGGTATTGTTCCAGTAATTAGACAGTGCCGCCCTCCCTATGTGCACGCGTCCTCCTGCTTTGGTAGGTGAAGGACTTTGCACGCACAGAGAGAAAGGCCGCACTGTTCGTCCTGAAGTCTCCTTTGTATCAATTCAGTTCATACAGAGTGCACTAGCTGATGATTGATGGTCGTTAGTCAGAGACATGCAGTAAACGAAATGCTTCAAGCATGAGCTACACAAGTCTCATAATAAATCTCATATGTTATATGTTAATGTGTTAGTAACGCGTGATTAGACCGCCATACAATAGACCCTATGTGTTAGTAAACGCCTTATGTATCATGTGGGTTAATTTGTCACAATAGAGTCTGTGTTAGTCACATGCCTGATCAAACAATGTTTTACTATATATGTAAAGAATATACTGTGATTATTGGTTAATCTTCTATATAAATGCATGTAAAATACACTGTGAGTAATAAAAATGATCAAATACAATGTGAGTATTGGTTATGCATATAGAATACAAGGTTTCACACAATGATTATGTAATTATAGATACTAAGATAAGTAATCATAACTGAAAGATATTTGTCAATACACTCAAGGTAAAATAAACAGTTACTCTTCAATTCTCCCTTTTGACGTATCAACCAGATACGTCAACACATTGTAATTCCTCCAAATATGTATTTACATATGTTCAACACTTGATAAACATATGTGTGAACATTTTACTAATGGTGGGAGCAAAAACCTGTCCGGCAGCCTTCCAACCAATTTTGACAGGAAAAATTCTCCCACGACCCCTCTGCCCCAGGCGGCCAATAATTCGAACCCTATCAAAGGAGGAAGTGACATCATTGCCTTAAAGTCATCCCCAAGACTGGTTGGTTTACAGCATTTCCTCCTGCTCTTCCTCACACTCCAGTATAGGTAAAATACATGGTGGTTTACAGTCTTTATTATCATGATACCCATTAGAGTAATGGTTATTATTACCTGGAGCCATATTGGAATAACTGGAGGGAGTGCTGGTTCGTTATGGTGTCCGTACTTTGCCCTGTTCCACCCCCTTTTACCGTACCAAGCCATTATTAAACCATAAATGTGTTTTCCCTCTAAGGTTCCCACTACTTAGTAAACTTGTTATCTATAGCCCTATATGTGTAAGTGTTAAGGTTACAGAGTGTATATATATATTTTTTTTTACAATTCCGTTTTTTCAAGAGTCCAAGGCAACCTGTAAAGAAAAACAATGTCCAGGACAACCTGTAAAGAAAAAATAATGTGTTCCCCCCCTTATTTAGCAAATCACAGTTTATAACCTTATATGTGTAAATGTTAAAGTTACAATGCGTGTAGTTCTCTTCTTCTTTCTTCTTGTTTCAGGATTCTGAAGGTAGACTACCTCAGCCCCACGTACGAAGAGCTTTATTCTGGCTCTTGATGTCTGCAATATCAGTGAATGAAAAGTATGAGTTGGTGTGTGATAAGACTATGTGTGTTTTTAATGAGATGTGTTTAAGAGTTTCTGTATGTAGTGTACTTTGACGCAATCGAAACGTTGCTGAATGAGTCACTCCCTCACTTCTGCTCCTCAGTCACAGCCAGGCTGTGTGCTGCTGCTGCTGCTGCTGCTGTGCTCTGAGAAAGTCTTTTCTCTGCTGTGGCCAGGCCAGGCCCGTGCTGCGGGGGCTCTGCTGCCCCTCCTTCCTGCAGGCCTTCTGCTGCTGCTGCTGCAGGGTCAGACTTTTCAGCTGCTGCTGTCTCGTCTCCTCCTGCTGCTCTGTGAGCGATCTCTGTTGTTGCACAGCTGTAGAACCCTCGCCTATCAGTTGATCTGCGTACGTTGTTCTCTCAGTCACCCGGAAAGGCTCAATCCAGCCATGCTCATTCCCCTTTCGTGCGTAGTGGCGGAGGAGCCCTCACTCTGTGTCTGGACTGGTCCACCTTTGCACCACGTCCTCCTTCTCCCCCTGTGTAAACAGATCTGAAACGAGACTTTTGTATTCATTATAATCATGTTTAAGGTTCTCTATTCATTTTGGAAGTCTTTTAAGACGTCCTCCGTGTCTCCTTCCTGCAAGTTAAAATACATGGTTAAAATACATTTATCACACTTAACTTGAGCTCTAATTTCCCCTTGGAAGTTAATTATTTCATATTTAAATTTTGTCTGTGCACAGATTTCAGCCCAATTTTTGTTTTCTTACCTTTTTCAGTTGTCCTGATTTTCAGTTATACTCAATCATGATCTTTACTGTCAAAAGTGCGTTCAATCCGTAACATTTAGTAATTTTCAATTGTAAATTGCAACATTTAATTATCAACACCATTAATTACTGGCTCTTACCTTACTTTTGTTCACATCCCTTTCCATTTTAGTGTAACTGCTTCCACGTGGCTATAACTAATCTCTTATATCCAAATTAGCTTTTACAAACCAATTTTCACCACCCAGTTTACCACTAGACACACACTATTTCTCATGCATGCACACACGCTCATACGCTTCCACTCTCACACACACTACCAAAGCCAAAGAACACACCTCAATTCTGCAGCATCATTGTACAGACCATATTTTACTGCTTCACAGCACAAAACTGTGTACTATATACAATATAAAATATATAATATATATAAAATACTATATAGATAATAAATAAGGAACAAACATTTGGAAATACATCTGAATCATGTTTATTATTATTGCTCCATGTAAAGTTTTAATGATCAGCTGCTCTATTCTCCCATTCATCTCCACACTGATTGATAGAATATCAGGGCCCAAAGTTTTAAACTCAAACAAACCACACATAATGTGGCTTCTGTGTCAGGAATGGTTCCATATTGATGTATTGGCCTTTCTTGGGTTACTTTTGCTTGGACTTTAGCATCACCGCTTGTGGCTATATTATTTTACCTGCCACTTTGTTTTCTGCGGTGTGCTATGTATTAAGTAATTATATTTCTGACTTTATTCAGTTCCCAAGATTTTTATAAAGACTTGATTTCTATATTTAGTTGATTTTATTTAGTGCTTTAAGAATTGGGATAAGTGGAACGTGATTAAATTTCTCTGTATCAATCTTTCCATTACAGATAATAATATTATCAATATAAATAAACAATTTTATGCTTTGCTTTGTCCACATTATTATAGCAAATAAAATCCGAACAATGCTTTACATTTACTGATCAATATGTTCAATAT
The DNA here is from genome assembly GCF_023375975.1 of Astyanax mexicanus. Classification (NCBI taxonomy): domain Eukaryota; kingdom Metazoa; phylum Chordata; class Actinopteri; order Characiformes; family Acestrorhamphidae; genus Astyanax; species Astyanax mexicanus. Next base: position 142,034 of record NW_026040061.1, read on the forward strand.
GTATTTATGCATATACAATGCCAAGCAGATTGCTTTCCACAATTATCAACAATACATCTATTTCCTTAAACAATTTATCAAACCTCACACATTGTTTTTCTTGTTCAAAAAATGGCTTACATGTTGAATAGTGAAAGTTTAATTTTGTGTCTACATTTCATATTTTAAAGTTAGGATTGAGTGTGTCTTAAAAGCTAAAACTTTTACAATATTGCTGAAAGTAATCGCTCATCTGCATAGTGGTTGTTTTAAAACCAAACTTTAAAAAGATAAACAAGCTAAAAGTTTAAAAAATGATCTATAAAATAATGATTGGTCAAAAAATTTTAGTAATACTGGTGAGGGATGAAAAAGGTAATAGGTTTAAAAAAGATAAAAAGTATAAAACAATTATTGGGCAAATAATGGTGGTAATAATGATCATCTATTCACATCTCCCCCTTTTTCTGAATCAGAATTTCTGTTTCAGAGAACTTAACGCAAAATTGCTTCACCCTCGTACTGTCCATTGGGCTGGTCTACCCTGCCCAGGCCTCCACTGACACACACCCCATCACTTCATTCATCCACTCACTCTCGCCTGGGCTGCGCTTCCCTTCCACGATGTTGTCTCCGTTTTCTGTTAAAATGCATGTGGTGGTCAGATCGAGACTGTGCCTGTCTTAGGTTGTCCCGTTGTAGTACGTTGGGATCTTACCCGTCTTTGGCTAACCAGCCTATCACACTGAACCAGACACAGCGTAGCAGCACTGTTTAATCAACATTCAGTGCCGTAGTGTTCCTGCAGGGCACAGCTAGGGAGCACAAACCCAGGTATGTCGCACTGTCAGAAACTCACACTCTGGTGTTCACAGTGAAAGCCTGTGCAAGGCACCGAGTATCCATAGTTTATTATTTGTTATTATTGTATACAGATTTTCCTTATTACCATCAGTATCACCTTTTCTCTCCCACTGAATTTAGCTTAAATTATTTGCTTTGATGACACTGCTCTGGACTAGACCCAAAAGAGTGCATGTCAATGAACAATTATTCAGATTTGGCATCTGTACCCTAAAGGTGTACCACAAGGTTAAGTTTTGGTCCAGTTTTATTTAATATATATATAAATTATATTGCTGGCTCTGCTTCTCAGATTGCAAACTTTACCATTATGCAGATGAAACAATTTTATATTGCTTAGCTGATTTTGTTCATGCTACAGCCAGAAAATTATGCATTTGTTTTATAGGTGGCATTGTATAAGCATGAAAAACTAAATTTATGCTGTTTTCCAGATCTCTTTCTAATCTAATTTAATACCGTAAAGCAAAACAGAGAGCTGCATTTTTAAATACACTTTATTTCCCCTTATTTAAAATGAGAAAGACCCAATTCACTAAAGCTTGTATCACATCCAAACTGCTTAGTATTTCTGCAATAGGAAACAATTCTGAAACAGCCACACACAGTCATTTTATTATTATTATTATTATTTTATTCATTATTAGATTTGCTTATAGAATACAGAGACATATGTCACTATTTGATTGGGGCCCACAAGATATAGTCCAATACCCAAAATTAAGCTAATTATTTTCCTCAATTCTGTCTCCATAATCCCTTTATTCAATTCTCTAAATTCTCTAATTATCTATCCAGTCACACACCACTCGGACATTATTCAACAACTTAATTATTAATATTAACACTTCCCCAACCTCGCTTACGTTAAAGTACACTTTACTCATGATTGGGTATTCACATTTTCACATTTTCATTTTAGAACTGTCTTCTAACGTATGCATATTTATATTATATTATATTTCTATATCACATCAGTTACTTTCGTAATCGATGTCATCGCACTTTACTCTGTTAATTATTTAATTATTTATGACCATTAGCAACATCTACTGCACCGCTCCGTTTACAGATAGATCCTTACCTTGTATAGTTAGGTTTTTTATATCCTTATATTTTCTTATATATATATATATATATATATATATATATATATACATATCTACCCGTACAAAAGCCTTTTCCCCCTGTTCACCTCTGTCCCCCATTTTCACTGTGTATTACTCTATTTCCCTACTGAACTTATGTTCTATTTTCTATGATGTCCCACAAGCGTTAATTCACAAATAACCAACCTCTCAGTCTAGAACCAATAGGCTGGACCAACTCCACCTACTTCACCTTGGACTCCTCCCCTGCAGTGGGACTCATCCATTCCTATTTTGTTGTCACACAAGATTTCGTACACTCAACCAATCACACCGCTCACAGGAGCCCCGCTCACACACAGTTTCACACACACTCCAACACATACGCACACACTTCTGTTTCAGTCACTCTGTCTTACACACACTCTCTAATTCGCTGCCATACACTTTCTCACTCACTGCCACACACATTCTTTCTCTCCGCCACACAAGATACACATTTTCTGTTTCTCTCTCAGGAAAACTGGACCCGCACACTTTCACACTCACAGGTACACTTTTAATCCCTGTAACAGACACTCGTACACCCTTGTCTTTTTCTCTCTGTCAGTCGCACATACACAATCACAAAGTCAGACACACTCAGTCCCTGGAAGAAGCACACATACACACGCATACCCTCTCACATTATTGGCCACAGACTCACTTCCCTCAAACTTATAGGTTATACTGCTATGTATACCCCTTTTTATTTGTTTTCTTTTACCCCAGAGAAGACACGAATAAGCCATGCACACAAGCAGTGGGTCGCCGCCCACCCGCGAGATACCGCTCCCGGTCCGCCTTCGACTATACCTAAGGACCCCCGTTCACACTTTTAAGCTACTCATTTATTTTAAACTAACACTCACGCGCTAATGAAGGCTTTCCATATGGTCCCAGTCACGCTTCTTAAAGCCCGCAACTTTCAACATGAAACGCCCAATATATAACCAGATCTTTTGTCAATTTGTCAAAATCTGTATTAATACGTAGTAGATACAGCGTCTACTGATTTTACAAAATGTCTAGAGCAGGAACAGCGTCTGCTTCTATTCTGTTAATGTTTATTATTGTTTTTATTTTTATATTTTTTATTTTTATTTTTGTATTTTATTTTATTTGTTTTTTATTGAGTTTTGTTATTTTCTGAACCTGTTCACGAGCGGATCAATCTCGAGGTGAGGCTTACACATAGCCGTTATCCGAACTTCTCGTCAGAAGCTGGGGGGACACGCCAGCTTCCAATCCTTAAAAACGAAACCCCGTAATAGGGCCAGGAGACCCCCCGTCTCAACTGTATTGTTAAATAAATATGAAAACCCTGTAATAGGGCCAGGAGACCCCCCGTCTCAACTGTATTTTTAAATAAATATGAAAACCCTGTAATAGGGCCAGGAGACCCCCCCGTCTCAACTGTATTTTTAAATAAATACTCTGGCACGCTTCGTGCCCCACTCCGGACAGCAGCCAGACCGCTGCTCCACACAAATTTGAAATAGCCAATATGCAGAATTTGATTAAACCGGCTCTGCTTACCTGTTTTTTTTTTAGTTCGGCCGTGAGTGGATCAGTGCCGGATGCTGTCCTCCGTCAGGACCTCCGAGGTCGGGGTCACCAAATTGTTGTAGAAAAGAAAATGAAAGGTGGGTCAACACCCACCTCTCGTCCGGGGTACAACTCCCCTGCGTGTTCGTTTGATAGAGAGTCGCAGACAGGTGGAGTGAAGCTGAAAGCAAACCAAGTATTTATTACAAAGTACTGAATATTCAGGAGAACCCACACATGAAAGACCATCTAACAGCCGTCCCAGCATAAGTTCTGACCCCCCTCTGATCTGACTCCATGTTTATACCCCAAATGACGTGAAACCTGCTGATGAGGCGTTGCTAAAATCATCTCATGTTAGTATGCATATTTTCACGTGTTAGTGTTCAAGTTTCACAGGTCTGACCGGACCACTAGTGTTTGGCCTTGACTGTATCCAGCCGGACAGTGTGGTATTGTTTTAAGAATTGACTGGGTCCAGTCAGACAGTGTGGTATTGTTTCAGTAATTAGACAGTGCCGTCCTCCCTATGTGCACGCGTCCTCCCGCTTTGGTAGGTGAAGGACTTTGCACGCACAGAGAGAAAGGCCGCACTGTTCGTCCCGAAGTCTCCTTTGTATCAATTTATTTCATACAGAGTGCACTAGCTGATGATTGATGGCCGTTAGTCAGAGACATGCAGTGAACGAAATGCTTCAAGCATGAGCTACACAAGTCTCATAATAAATCTCATATGTTATATGTTAATGTGTTAGTGGTGCGTGGTTAGACCGCCATACAATAGACCCTATGTGTTAGTAAACGCCTTATGTATCGTGTGGGTTAATTTGTCATAATAGAGTCTGTGTTAGTCACATGCCTGATCAAACCATGTTTTACTATATATGTAAAGAATATATTGTGATTATTGGTTAATCTTCTATATAAATGCGTGTAAAATACACTGTGAGTAAAAATGATCAAATACAATGTGAGTATTGGTTAATGCATATAAAATACAAGGTTTCACACAATGATTATGTAATTATAGATACTAAGATAAGTAATCATAACTGAAAGATATTTGTCAATACACCCAAGGTAAAATAAACAGTTACTCTTCAGCAACAAAACACATCTGACATGTTCCAATACTTCTTTGCTTGCAAGAAAAATGGATGGGTTCAGACAACAGGTGCTATCTCCTGAACTGTGTATCAGATGCAGAGGTAAATACCTGGAAATTATAGTGCTTTACAGCGAAAAACAGGTCCATGCCTCAGTTATTGTGGTGACAAGGAAACAAAAGTGATTTACATTAAGAGGAAGAAATCTTGGAGAGACCAAAGACTCAGGCAGAGAATAAAAGCTAAAATCTTTCTTCTCTTTTATTCACCTTTATTGTCAAACCCAAATGTTTTAGTCTACAGCAGAAATTATAGGTTTGTTCTCACTGTTCCAACATTTTTGGAGAGCACTGTATAGCTTAGGGACAGAATCCCAGACTGGCCTAAATTAGACTTTTTCAGCATTTATAATGAAGACTTTCCCAAACTTTTGCATAACACATATTGTTGTTTGACCATTTTAACAGATCTGGATATAGTAATCTATAAATATAAGGAGCATTCCATCCAAGATCCAGAAAGCAAGTGGTATCAGGTTAAAACAGTCCCCAATAAACTCCACTTGTTCTTTCTGTGTTTTATTAAACTTTGTGTAGTCTCTTATCTCATTATCTGTCCCATAGCTTTTGGTGAACTGCATTTTGTTTTCTACTCTTTGTCTGTTTAATTAAATTTTATTTTAGACCAGGACACTTTGAAGAACATGTTGTGTTTTTATATTATACATTTTTTAATAAATGTTCTAATAAACCAAAATAAAAATATCAACCTTACAAAAAGTAAAGCGTTTTCTGCTATTTCATATTTTCATAGTTTCACATTATGATTTATGCTGTTATTTAACATTTTCTAGTAAGTGTATTCTTACATAAAATATGTTGTTTATTCTTCTTTTTCAGACTAGCTTCATGTAATCTTGGAGTAGAGACCTGTGAAAGTCTGGGATCAGTTTTAAAGCTGGAAAACTCCTCCCTGAAAGAGCTGGACCTCAGTAACAATGACCTGCAGGATTCAGGAGTGGAGCTGCTCTCTGATGGACTGAAGAGTTCACACTGTAAACTGCAGATTCTCAGGTTAGTGTTTCTGTTACTTTATACTGAACAGACTAAAGGGTGATAGGAGTCACGGCTTAACTAAAAGTAATGCATAAGGATTGCATGCCAGATTGGATATCAGGTGAGTAAATTATACAATTATGACAGTGGTGAATGAGTTTGTTTTGGACAGAGGTAACATATCTTATGAATATTTGGACTGATGTTTCTGTTCCAATAATGTAGAAGGCTTGTGTTGCTGACATTCACTGTTTCTAATGAAATGGTTAGCAGGCTACAGGAAAATAAAAATGTTAAAATCAAAGTGTAAAGACATTTTAAAGAAGAGTCTATGACTGAGTGACATTTCTTTTTTTACAACATGCTTGATTGAATTATCAGTTATCAACTATCAGCCAGATCCAATGTAATTCAGGCAAGAATGAAACTGAAACTTCAAGATTTGGGCCACTTTCACCTGCTGTCTAAATGAAACCTAATGTTAACTATGTAATTTCATGTTTTCACTGTATCAAAACTGTTTCACATTTTGATTTATGCTGTTGTTTAACAGTTTCTATTAAATGTATTTATACGTAAATAATGTTTTTTCTTTCAGACTAGCTTCTTGTAATCTTGGAGTAAAGACTTGTGAAAATCTGGAATCAGTTTTAAAGCTGGAAAACTCCTCCCTAAAAGAGCTAGACCTTAGTAACAATAACCTGCAGGATTCAGGAGTGAAGCTGCTCTCTGCTGGACTGAAGAGTTCACACTGTAAACTGCAGATTCTCAGGTCAGTGTTTCTGTTACTTTATTATAAACAGACTAAAGGATAATAGGAGTCAGGGCTTAACTCAAAGAAATGCAAAGGGTGGGTGTTGGGGTGATGAGGTTATACCTCTGTATTTAGGGTTTAATGTTAACATATTCCCACAGTTATTTTACTGTTTTATACACATTTCCTGTTTTCTTCAATCCTGCTTATGTCTGATCTTAACAAAATCACAAGTAACACACAGGCTGTGTTCACACACAATTTTTGTAGCAGTGTGATTAGCAAAAAGCAAAATGATGGATTAGCCTTCCCTCTCTGTTTGAACGTAGCCTTACTGGGACCCCTGCAGTGAGTAGATATACTCAACAGGTTGAGTCAAAAATTATAAGTTATACGTTTTGTTAACAGTTTTTTTTGCCTTAATGAAAAGTCCATGACGAAGTACACAACTTCTTGCAGCAGAATGTGGTGTCAGCCAGTCTTCATTTGTACCTTTTTTTTATACTAATAAGTGGTACCCTTTCAAGATCCTGCAACTTTTGACTCACCCTGTACTTAATCATTGTAACAGTAATGAGAAAGGATGTAACAAGATAGAATGTAATACACAAAGGTAAATTGGGAAAAAGTGGTATGTGCTAAAGTACTGACATATTAATTATGATATATTTAAAAAATCACTAAAATGTGATCATTAAATCTTGAGTTTATTGTTAACTAATTAGTGTTTATATCTCATTTTTCAGATTTGCTTTGTGTAACATTGGAGTAAAGACATGTGAAAATCTGGAATCAGTTTTAAAGCTGGAAAACTCCTCCCTGAAAGAGCTGGACCTCAGTAACAATAACCTGCAGGATTCAGGAGTGGAGCTGCTCTCTGCTGGACTGAAGAGTTCACACTGTAAACTGCAGATTCTCAGGTGAGTCGGTGCATTTTTAAATGATAAATGTGAAAATATAATATTCAGAGTTTTACTATGATATTTATGTCAAAACCCAGAAGATAAAGCTCCTACTGAAGGTCAGAGTACACCAACCAATCAAAGTTGAACTCTCTATCTGCAGACGTCTTTAGAATGTCCATACAAATGTAGACTTTTTTTCATTTGGGTACACAAGTGTTTAGAAAAGACTTCTATATGTTTAACCCAGTTATAGAATATGATCTGTCTGTCAGCTGTTGATGAGTTGGATGCTCATGTAGGCGACAGTAAAATAGATTTTTGAAGTAAGATAGATTTTTGTTTAAAAGTTAATGTATTTTCTGTTACTAAAGTATTTTATTTTGTTAAAGAATATGAGCTGTAACTGCTAAATCACAGGTGAAGAATCTTGGAGTGCTACTAGGTTCAGAGCTCAGTTTTAACAGTTTTATCTCCCCAAAACATCTATCAGACAACTGCAACTTATTCACAACGCTGCTGCCAGAGTCCTAACCAAGACAAAGAAACAGGAACATGTAACCTCAGTGCTCAGATCATTAAACTGTCTCACGATCAGATAGATGGTAGAGTTTAAATACTTCTCCTCCTCTATAAACAAGGAGAAGTATTCGGACCAGTGGACATCTCTGATATCACTGTTAGACTCCGCAGATCAGTAGAGGCAGATCTGTTAACAGTACCTAGAACCAGAACCAATGATCAGCCATTATGCTGCTGTCATCTGGAATAAACTCCCAGAAGCTGTGAAATGTTCTGTTCAGACTGTAACTTCTTAAAAACAAACTAAAAACATCCATCTTGTGTACTTTTAGTAAATTTTTGTTTATTTATTTTTCTCATTTGTTTAATTATTTTTTTCTTCATAAGATATAAATTCTTTATTTTTTATGAATCAATTTTTATGACTTTTTAAAGTTTAAAGTTTTCTTTTTTACTTATATATTTTATTCGTCTATAGTCAATGTCAGTTTTTATTTCTAATTTTTGAAAAATATTTTGAATCCCTTTTAAACTGTAAATGCTTAGTGGCATTGTAAATGAGGGTCCCCCTCTAGTGTAACTAATCGATTGCTTGATTAATATTCAGTGTTGCAAACCCAGTCTTACATAAACAATAAACAGAATAAAGAATAAAATAACATTCCTGGTATATCTTTACAGCGTGATGGCGCAGTTTCCTATGTGCTCTTAAAATAGGAATGCACAGAAGTCAGCGCATAAACCACTGAATGGTTTATTTCACGTTATGCCCAACCCCAGGCTGGGAACATCAGGGACAGCATCTCAATACATGTAGAAGAGATATAGAAAACAGAAAGGAGAGAAAGAGAAAAAAATAGTATGCTGATCAGTATGGGTGTTATAGGCAGAAGATGGATACTGTATCAAACTACACAGATAATGAGGAGACAAACCAAGAAGAGTTTTATAAATAAGCTATAAGTCTACCAGTGGATCAAGTGGCGAGCAATGATGTGTTTTAAAAGGATGGCAAACCATTCAGTTAATCTATTTACACATTAAATCACTCAGTTACAGGTTAATCTACAGTTATTCCCTCTAATAGTTAAACTATTTACACATTAAATCACTCAGTTACAGGTTAATCTACAGTTATTCCCTCTAACAGTTAAACTATTTATACATTAAATCACTCAGTTACAGGTTAATCTACAGTTATTCCCTCTAATAGTTAAACTATTTACACATTAAATCACTCAGTTACAGGTTAATCTACAGTTATTCCCTCTAACAGTTAAACTATTTATACATTAAATCACTCAGTTACAGGTTAATCTACAGTTATTCAGTCTAACAGTTAAACTATTTACACATTAAATCAGATAGAGATAGACAGATAGATAGATACTTTATTGATCCCGAAGGAAATTTAGCAGCCAGTAGCAGTTACACAACACAGTAGAAACAAAAACAATACACAGTAGAAACAAACAATAAGTGTAGTACAAAACACTTATTGAGGAATAAAATACTCTAAACTATAAAATTCTAAATTGAGACTTAAAAAATATATATATAAATATATAAATACAAAAAACTATAGAAAGTGTGGAAGTAAACAGTCATAGATATGAGGTAGTGCAGTAAAAGAATAAACTAAGTATAGGAGGTATTAGCAGATATGACTAAATTAAACATAAACATAAACATGTGCAAGTATTATATTTAAGTTAGGTGCGTAGTGTAGTCTCCAGGGTTGCAAAAGTACAGGATGTACAGTAAAGTGTCCAGGAGTGCAAGTGTACAGGATGTACAGTAAAGTGTCCAGGAGTGCAAATAAACAGTATATACAGTAAAGAGGCAAAAGAGTCTCAGGGTGTAGATGTGTAGGGTGTTTTTCCAGTACAGATACACTGCTCCTATGATCCATGATGATGGAATGCAATGGGTGACCATCATCATCCATGATGGAGAGTAGTTTGGGTAGTGTCCTCCTCTCTGCCACCGTCACCACAGAGTCCAGCTCCACGCCAACCACGGACCCCGCACCCCTGACCAACTTGTCCAGACGCATCTCGTCCCTCTTCTTCATGCTTCCTCCCCAGCACACCACAGCATAGAAAAGACAGCTGGACACCACAGTCTGATAAAACATCAGCAGGAGCTTCCGACAGATGTTAAAAGACCCCAGCCTCCTCAGGAAGTAGAGCCGGCTCTGTCCCTTCCTGTACAGGATGTCTGTGTTGGCTGACCAGTCCAGCCTATCATCCAGATGCAGTCCGAGATACCTGTAGGTCTTCACCATCTCCACATCAACTCCCACAATAGATACTGGCTGTGTACAGAAGGTTGTTCCTATTGCACCACGACACAAAGTCTTCCACAAGGTGTCTGTACTCCTCCTCCTTTCCTCCCCGTATACAGGCCACAATGGCAGTGTCGTCTGAAAACTTCTGCATGTGGCACGTCTCAGAGTTGTACTGGAAGTCTGAGGTGTAGAGTGTAAAAAGAAACGGGGAGAGCACAGTCCCCTGTGGTGCTCCTGTGCTGCAGACCACAGTCTCTGATGTACAGTCCTTCAACCTGACATACTGAGGTCTGTCAGTGAGGTAGTCTGTGATCCAGGAGACCAAATATGGATCCACCTGCATCCCCACCAGCTTGTCTTTCAGTAGGAGAGGCTGAATGGTGTTGAAAGCACTGGAGAAATCAAAGAACATGACTCTCACAGTGCTGCCTCCTCTGTCCAGATGAGAGTGGGAGAAAGTACAGTATGGCATCATCCACTCCCACTTTCTCTCTGTAGGCGAATTGCAAGGGGTCCATTGCATGTTGAACCTGGGGTCTGAGGTGGTGTAAAAGCAGACGTTCCAGGGTCTTCATGATATGTGATGTAAGAGCGACCGGCCTGAAGTCATTGAGCTCACTAGGATGCGTCTTTTTGGGTACTGGAACCAGGCATGTTGTCTTCCACAGTGTGGGGACCCTCCCCAAACGCAGACTCAAGTTGAAGATGTGCTGCAGGCGAGCCCCCAGCTCAGCTGCACAGGACTTTAGTAGTCTGGGACACACTTTGTCTGGGCCAGCTGCCTTTCTTGGGTGGAGTCTCCTAAGTTCACCTCTAACCTGGTCAGCAGTGAAGGTGTGCAGAGGGGGAGGAGGAGGGGGGGCTACAGTGATGCTGGTGGTCAGGACAGCTGAGTGTGGGGATGAGGGGGGAGCGGGGGCTGAGTTGCTTGATGAGATGAGGGGGGGTGTGGAGGAGGTGTCTACCAGAGCTGTAAAGTCTTGAATAGGGCAGTCAAACCGGTTGTAGAAGGTGTTGAACTCATTGGCTCTCTCTATTTCACCATCTGCGGCACTGTCCATCCTCTGCTTACAGCCAGGATTGGTTGTTAGCAAAACAACGCACAGTTTTCACAGGAACAACAATGTCCATGCAAAAGGGCTTGTTGTTAGCAAAACAACGCACAGTTTTCACAGGAACAACAATGTCCATGCAAAAGTTCATGTAGTCAGTCATACAATGTGTAATCCCCTCAATGTCCTCACCGTATGGCTCCTGCAATACACTCCATTCAGTGGACTCAAAACAGTCCCTGAGAGCTGCTTCAGCATCAGGAGACCATTTCCTGAAGGAGCGTGTAGATGCAGGTTGTCATTCAGTTACAGGTTAATCTACAGTTATTCAGTCTAACAGTTAAACTATTTACACATTAAATCACTCAGTTACAGGTTAATTTACAGTTATTCAGTCTAACAGTTAAACTATTTACACATTAAATCATTCAGTTACAGGTTAATCTACAGTTATTCAGTTTAACAGTTAAACTATTTACGCATTAAATCACTCAGTTATACGTAACAGTGACTTAAAGGTTTTATACTGGACGTCCAGGTTATCTTTGTTTCCTAGCGGGGTTTCCTGCGCGCTCCAGCCACGTTTGGTACTCTGGAACTCGGCTAGATATGTGTTAGCTTACTCTGTAAATTAGCACGATAAGCTAACGGTAGCTTCACCCGGTCAGGTCTTACATTAAATAAAGTACAGGCGAAAACAACACTGGAAAACAACTTAAAACAGTCTAAAATGTACTAGTTTGATGAACTAGGCAGCAGTGAGTGGAAATACATGAGAAAATGACTTATATTTGTACAGAAACTCCCCGCAGTGGCGGCTCCGTCCGTCATGTTTTTAAATCTGAGCGCTGGAACTCTGAGCTGGTGAAATGCATCATGGGATTGCCTTCGCCGTGAAGGATACATCTCACGCTGCCTTCAGAATCAGGGTAAAATAAGGCAGCTGCCCAGGTAGGCAGCACATGCTACCTTCCGAATGGGACAGTCCTTTTCTCGGGAGCGCGCCTATGCTGCCTAGTTGGGCAGCTCCCTTCAGATTGGACCGAAGCTCATGTTTTCTTTGTAGCTGGATCTTTATGGTTCAGCCTTTACTTCACCTGTTCTAAACAGAGACCCTATAATTCTCCCTCACGCCCCCTAGAGGCTGGGAATAAAAGAACAAGCTAAAGTGTGACAGCATATTGAATCTGTTACTAGATATTAAAATTAAATCTGAGGCTCTGGTTTCCTCTAATTGTGTTAATGGTGTTATTATGGAGTGGGTGTTTCTTCTTAAAACCCCACTAGGTAGGATTTCCTTGATTTTTTATTTTTTTAAAGAAGTAAAATTACATCTTGAAACTTACTGCAGCACTCCATTGAGGTGTAATAGGAGGAATAGGAGGAATCTTGATCCAAGACGGCGGCACGCACAGACGCAGCGGCTCAACACTCTCTGACCCGGTGTTGTTTTTTTGTGGTTTTGTTTGTATGTCTGTCGTAAAAGTCACGTTTAGCACCGCAAATCCTATATACAGCCGGTAGGATCTCGTAAGTATCAGATTATAGCAAAATGAGGCCGTTACGATGGAATTTCTGCACTCACAAGGTATACCGGAGGAGTTAGCCAGATCAAAGGGTGCTCCGTGGATGGTGATCGGCTCCGGCAGGAGGCAGAGGCGGAGGAGACACAGAAAGCAAAAGCGGGGCTGCCGGTCCGGCCTAGCGGCTAGGCTAAAGAAACAACCACACAAGCCAGCGCTACCCAGCGTCTTTCTCACCAACGCCCGAGCAATCACCAACAAGATGGATAATCTGAGGCTGCTTATTTCCACAAACAGACAAATCAAGGACTGCTTTATTATTTACTATGGTAATCACGGAGACGTGGCTGCACCCGCTCATCCCGATGTAGCCATCGAGCTAGCAGGCCGCACAGCATTCCGCTGGGACAGAAACAAGGACTCCGGTAAAACAAAAGGTATGGGGCTATGCATTTACACACACAACAGCTGGTGTACTAATGCCAAAATCACTGATAGACACTGTTCTTCTGATTTGGAGTACATGACTGTGAAATGCAGGCCATTCTATCTTCCCCGCGAGTTTACCGTTGACATGGTAACTGCTGTTTATATTCCCCCAGATGCTAATGCTAAATTATCTGCTCAACGCTATCAACACAGCTACCCTGAAGCGGCCCACATAATAGCTGCCGATTTTAATCATGCTGATTTAAAATCAGTCCTCCCTAAATTTCATCAGCACATCAAATGTGCTACCAGGGGGAGCAATACACTGAATAAGGTTTACTCAAATGTAAAGAACAGTTTCAAAACTACTCTGCTACCACACCTGGGTCAATCAGACCACTGCTCTATATTTCTAACCCCGGCCTACACCCCCCTTAAAAGAAGATCTCAACCTATCACAAAGACTGTCCAGACATGGCCTGAAGGAGCTTCCTCACAGCTGCAGGACTGATTTGAAAGGACCAACTGGGACATCTTTGAGGATCAGGACCTGGAAGAGTACACATCAACTGTACTCTGCTACATTAAGAACTGTGTGGACAATGTAACAGTGGACAAAAAAATCAGGGTTTACCCAAATCAAAAACCCTGGATGACAAGAGAGGTACGAATTCTCCTCAGAAAACGTAATACTGCCTTCAGGTCCGGGGACAGAGCTTTATACAGCATGGCAAGAGCCAACATGAGGAGAGGCATCAAGGAGGCCAAGACTGCCTACAAGAGGAAAATTGAGGACCACTTCACCAAGAACGACCTACGTCAGGTGTGGCAGGGCATTGAACACATCACCAACCACAAATCCAGAAACGGCACGACTGTTGAGGGTGATGCCTCACTGGCAGAGGAACTGAACTTTTTCTTCGCTGGCTATGAAGTGGGTGCAGTGGAGACAAATATAAGCCATCCAACAGTCTCCAATAACCACATCCTCACAGTGCAAGAACATGAGGTGAGACGCATACTCAAGGCAGTAAACCCCAGGAAAGCTGCAGGTCCGGATGGTGTGACAAGAAAGGTGCTGAAAATATGCGCAACTCTGTGGCATTTTCATCAAAATCTTCAACCTGTCCCTGTCAAAATCCATCATACCACCATGTCTGAAGCCTGCCACCATCATCCCGCTGCCAAAAAAGAACACCATCAGCGACCTCAACGACTACCGCCCATTTGCACTCACACCGGTCATAATGAAGTGCTTTGAGAGACTGGTTCTACAGCACATCAGGTCCACTAAAGATGCCATCACAACTGCCCTTCACACAGCACTCACACACCTGGAACACCAGGGGAGCTATGTGAGGATGCTGTTTATAGACTTTAGCTCTGCATTTAACACGGTCATCCCCAGCAGACTGGTGACCAAACTCACAGACCTTTGACTTTCCCAACCCATCTGCATCTGGATTAGGGACTTCTTAACAAACCGCACTCAGTCTGGTAAATTAGGCTGCCACCATTCCTCCAGCGTTACAGTCAGCACTGGAGCTCCACAGGGTTGCGTGCTGAGTCCTCTTCATATTCCTTCACCATGTTCACTAATATAAACCCAGAAAGAGAAACTCTGCATTTCACCCTGCTGATCTGTGTGTGTGTGTGTGTGTGTGTGTGTCTGTGTGTGTGTGTGTGTGTGTGTTTAGAATGGAACATGGAGGCAAAATCAGAATCAAACCTGGATTAAAGAAATGTAAGTTCTCTCTCTCTCTCTCTCTCACACACACACACACACACACTACACTAACACACTACATGAAGTAGTAGCAGTGTGTAAGTAATGCAGTGTGTATAATGTCTCTCTCTCTCTCTGTATCAGTGCAGTGTGTGTAATGTCTCTCTCTCTCTGTATCAGTGCAGTGTGTGTAATGTCTCTCTCTCTGTATCAGTGCAGTGTGTGTAATGTCTCTCTCTCTCTGTATCAGTGCAGTGTGTGTAATGTCTCTCTCTCTGTATCAGTGCAGTGTGTGTAATGTCTCTCTCTGTATCAGTGCAGTGTGTGTAATGTCTCTCTCTCTGTATCAGTGCAGTGTGTGTAATGTCTCTCTCTGTATCAGTGCAGTGTGTGTAATGTCTCTCTCTCTCTGTATCAGTGCAGTGTGTGTAATGTCTCTCTCTCTCTGTATCAGTGCAGTGTGTGTAATGTCTCTCTCTCTGTATCAGTGCAGTGTGTGTAATGTCTCTCTCTGTATCAGTGCAGTGTGTGTAATGTCTCTGTCTCTCTGTATAAGTGCAGTGTGTGTAATGTCTCTCTCTCTGTATCAGTGCAGTGTGTGTAGTGTCTCTCTCTGTATCAGTGCAGTGTGTGTAATGTCTCTCTGTATCAGTGCAGTGTGTGTAATGTCTCTCTTTCTGTATCAGTACAGTGTGTAATGTCTCTCTCTCTGTATCAGTGTAGTGTGTGTAATGTCTCTCTGTATCAGTGCAGCGTGTGTAATGTCTCTCTCTGTGTCAGTGCAGTGTGTGTAATGTCTCTCTGTATCAGTGCAGCGTGTGTAATGTCTCTCTCTGTGTCAGTGCAGTGTGTGTAATGTCTCTCTGTATCAGTGCAGTGTGTGTAATGTCTCTCTCTGTATCAGTGTAGTGTGTGTAATGTCTCTCTGTATCAGTGCAGTGTGTGTAATGTCTCTCTCTGAATCAGTGCAGTGTGTGTAATGTCTCTCTGTATCAGTGCGGTGTGTGTAATGTTTCTCTCTGTATCAGTGCAGTGTGTGTAATGTCTCTCTCTCTCTGTATCAGTGCAGTGTGTGTAATGTCTCTCTCTCTCTGTATCAGTGCAGTGTGTGTAATGTCTCTCTCTCTCTGTATCAGTGCAGTGTGTAATGTCTCTCTGTATCAGTGCAGTGTGTGTAATGTCTCTCTCTGTATCAGTGTAGTGTGTGTAGTGTCTCTCTGTATCAGTGCAGTGTGTGTAATGTCTCTCTCTGTATCAGTGCAGTGTGTGTAATGTCTCTCTGTATCAGTACAGTGTGTGTAATGTCTCTCTCTGTATCAGTGTAGTGTGTGTAATGTCTCTCTCTGTATCAGTGCAGTGTGTGTAATGTCTCTCTCTGTATCAGTGCAGTGTGTGTAATGTCTCTCTGTATCAGTACAGTGTGTGTAATGTCTCTCGCTGTATCAGTGCAGTGTGTGTAATGTCTCTCTCTGTATCAGTGCAGTGTGTGTAATGTCTCTCGCTGTATCAGTGCAGTGTGTGTAATGTCTCTCTGTATCAGTGCAGTGTGTAATGTCTCTCTGTATCAGTGCAGCGTGTGTAATGTCTCTCTCTGTATCAGTGCAGTGTGTGTAATGTCTCTCTGTATCAGTGCAGTGTGTGTAATGTCTCTCTCTGTATCAGTGCAGTGTGTGTAATGTCTCTCTGTGTCAGTGCAGTGTGTGTAATGTCTCTCTCTGTATCAGTGTAGTGTGTGTAATGTCTCTCGCTGTATCAGTGCAGTGTGTGTAATGTCTCTCTGTATCAGTGCAGTGTGTGTAATGTCTCTCTCTGTATCAGTGCAGTGTGTGTAATGTCTCTCTCTCTGTATCAGTGTAGTGTGTGTAATGTCTCTCTCTGTGTCAGTGCAGTGTGTGTAATGTCTCTCTCTCTGTATCAGTGTAGTGTGTGTAATGTCTCTCTGTATCAGTGCAGTGTGTGTAATGTCTCTTGCTGTATCAGTGCAGTGTGTGTAATGTCTCTCTGTATCAGTGCAGTGTGTGTAGTGTCTCTCTCTCTGTATCAGTGCAGTGTGTGTAATGTCTCTCGCTGTATCAGTGCAGTGTGTGTAATGTCTCTCTGTATCAGTTCAGTGTGTGTAATGTCTCTCTCTGTATCAGTGCAGTGTGTGTAATGTCTCTCTGTATCAGTGCAGTGTGTGTAATGTCTCTCTCTCTGTATCAGTGCAGTGTGTGTAATGTCTCTCTCTCTGTATCAGTGCAGTGTGTGTAATGTCTCTCTCTCTGTATCAGTGCAGTGTGTATTACGTCTCTCTCTGTATCAGTGCAGTGTGTGTAGTGTCTCTCTGTATCAGTGCAGTGTGTGTAGTGTCTCTCTGTATCAGTGCAGTGTGTGTAATGTCTCTCTCTCTGTATCAATGTAGTGTGTGTAGTGTCTCTCTCTCTCTCTGTATCAGTGCAGTGTGTGTAATGTCTCTCTCTCTGTATCAGTGCAGTGTGTGTAATGTCTCTCTCTCTGTATCAATGTAGTGTGTGTAGTGTCTCTCTCTCTCTCTGTATCAGTGCGGTGTGTGTAATGTCTCTCTCTCTGTATCAGTGCAGTGTGTGTAATGTCTCTCTCTCTGTGTATCAGTGCGGTGTGTGTAGTGTCTCTCTGTATCAGTGCGGTGTGTGTAATGTCTCTCTCTCTCTCTGTATCAGTGCGGTGTGTGTAGTGTCTCTCTCTCTCTCTCTGTATCAGTGCAGTGTGTGTAATGTCTCTCTCTCTGTATCAGTGCAGTGTGTGTAGTGTCTCTCTTTATCAGTGCAGTGTGTGTAGTGTCTCTCTGTATCAGTGCAGTGTGTGTAATGTCTCTCTCTCTCTGTATCAGTGCAGTGTGTGTAATGTCTCTCTCTCTGTATCAATGTAGTGTGTGTAGTGTCTCTCTCTCTCTGTATCAGTGCGGTGTGTGTAATGTCTTTCTCTCTGTATCAGTGCAGTGTGTGTAATGTCTCTCTCTCTCTGTGTATCAGTGCGGTGTGTGTAGTGTCTCTCTGTATCAGTGCGGTGTGTGTAATGTCTCTCTCTCTCTCTGTATCAGTGCGGTGTGTGTAGTGTCTCTCTCTCTCTGTATCAGTGCAGTGTGTGTAATGTCTCTCTCTCTGTATCAGTGCAGTGTGTGTAATGTCTCTCTCTGTATCAGTGCAGTGTGTGTAATGTGTCTCTCTCTGTATCAGTGCAGTGTGTATTACGTCTCTCTCTCTGTATCAGTGCAGTGTGTGTAGTGTCTCTCTGTATCAGTGCAGTGTGTGTAATGTCTCTCTCACTCTGTATCAGTGCGTGTAATGTCTCTCTGTATCAGTGCAGTGTGTGTAATGTCTCTCTTTCTGTATCAGTGTAGTGTGTGTAATGTCTCTCTCTCTGTATCAGTGCGGTGTGTGTAGTGTCTCTCTCTCTCTGTATCAGTGTGGTGTGTGTAATGTCTCTCTCTCTGTATCAGTGCAGTGTGTGTAGTGTCTCTCTCTGTATCAGTGCAGTGTGTGTAATGTCTCTCTCTCTCTGTGTATCCGTGCGGTGTGTGTAGTGTCTCTCTGTATCAGTGCGGTGTGTGTAATGTCTCTCTCTCTCTCTGTATCAGTGCGGTGTGTGTAGTCTCTCTCTCTCTCTCTCTCTGTATCTGTGCGGTGTGTGTAATGTCTCTCTCTCTGTATCAGTGCAGTGTGTGTAGTGTCTCTCTCTGTATCAGTGCAGTGTGTGTAATGTCTCTCTCTCTCTGTGTATCAGTGCGGTGTGTGTAGTGTCTCTCTGTATCAGTGCAGTGTGTGATGTCTCTCTCTCTCTGTATCAGTGCAGTGTGTGTAGTGTCTCTCTGTATCAGTGCAGTGTGTGTAATGTCTCTCTCTCTCTGTGTATCAGTGCGGTGTGTGTAGTGTCTCTCTGTATCAGTGCAGTGTGTGTAATGTCTCTCTCTCTCTGTGTATCAGTGCGGTGTGTGTAGTGTCTCTCTGTATCAGTGCAGTGTGTGATGTCTCTCTCTCTCTCTGTATCAGTGCAGTGTGTGTAGTGTCTCTCTGTATCAGTGCAGTGTGTGTAGTGTCTCTCTGTATCAGTGCAGTGTGTGTAATGTCTCTCTCTCTCTCTGTGTATCAGTGCGGTGTGTGTAGTGTCTCTCTGTATCAGTGCAGTGTGTGTAATGTCTCTCTCTCTCTGTGTATCAGTGCGGTGTGTGTAGTGTCTCTCTGTATCAGTGCAGTGTGTGTAATGTCTCTCTCTCTCTCTCTCTGTATCAGTGCGGTGTGTGTAGTGTCTCTCTCTCTCTCTGTATCAGTGCGGTGTGTGTAATGTCTCTCTCTCTGTATCAGTGCGGTGTGTGTAGTGTCTCTCTGTATCAGTGCAGTGTGTGTAATGTCTCTCTCTCTCTGTGTATCAGTGCGGTGTGTGTAGTGTCTCTCTGTATCAGTGCAGTGTGTGTAATGTCTCTCTCTCTCTCTCTCTGTATCAGTGCGGTGTGTGTAGTGTCTCTCTCTCTCTCTCTGTATCAGTGCGGTGTGTGTAATGTCTCTCTCTCTGTATCAGTGCAGTGTGTGTAATGTCTCTCTCTCTCTCTGTATCAGGGCGGTGTGTGTAGTGTCTCTCTCTCTCTCTGTATCAGTGCAGTGTGTGTAGTGTCTCTCTCTGTATCAGTGCAGTGTGTGTAATGTCTCTCTCTGTGTATCAGTGCAGTGTGTGTAATGTCTCTCTCTCTGTATCAGTGCAGTTCATATAATGTCTTTCTCTGTATCAGTGCAGTGTGTGTAACGTGTCTCTATTTTTATCAGTGCAGTGTCTGTAGTGTGTGTGTGTAATGTGTGTGTTGTTGTTTTTCAGACGGCTGTGATTTCACACTGGATCCAAACACAGTAAACCGTTATCTCTCTCTGAGTGAGGATAAGAAGACGGTGGAATTTAGAGAGGAGCTGCAGGCGTATCCTGATCATCCAGAGAGATTTGGTGGGTGGTGTCTGCAGGTTCTGAGTAGAGAGAGAGTAACTGGTGATACTGGTGATACTGGTGTAACTGGTGATACTGGTGTAACTGGTGATACTGGTGTAACTGGTGATACTGGTGTAACTGGTGATACTGGACGCTGTTACTGGGAGGCTGAGTTGAGCGGCGAAGGAGGAGCTGTAGCTCTAAGTTATAAAACCATCAGCAGGAAAGAAGACGGATCAGACAGTTGGTTTGGAGGGAATATAAACTCCTGGAGACTGAGCTTCTCTAATAACAGATACACTGTTTATCACAACAATAACAGAACTGATCTGCCCACTCGTCCCTCCGGCTGTAGGAGAGTAGGAGTGTATGTGGACTGTCCCTCCGGCACTCTGTCCTTCTACAGAGTCTCCTCTGATACACACTCACACACACCCTCACACTCACCCTCACACACTCTCACACACTTACACACGTTCTACTCCACCTTTACTCAGCCCCTCTAAATCAAATCAAATTTATTTGTATAGCGCTTTTTACAACAGGTGTTGGCACAAAGCAGCTTTACAGAAACATGATTACAGGACAAAGAATCAGGCAAAACATTAAACATAGAAAATACAGAATACAGAACCCCCAGTGAAAAACTCCCTCAGAGCTGCAGGAGGAGGAAGAAACCTTGGGAGGACCAAGACTCACATTTGAGGGGGGACCATCCTACCACTGGTCAAACGGCTTTTAAATTAAAATTTAAAAAGTCTTTTATACATCCATATAGGTTTTATGTACTCAGGAGTGTAATAGCGCCACTAATGGCTTGGATGTAATCTGTAGTGGAGAGTAAGATGGTCGATGAGCAGCTGATCTGTGGTGGTGGTGGAGGAGAGCTGACTTCAGAAACTTCCATCAGTCTGGCCGGACAGGAGACGCGAGAGCCTGAGGGTCCAACATCGTTATCGGGTCAGACAGGTGGGCAGTCAGTAACTCGGAGGAAAGCAGAGAGATGGAATTAGTTTTGACTGGATTTATGCAAAACTGAGAATATTAAAACATTATCAGAGTGTGGCAAATGACTCCGGCAGAACTGAATAAAACAGCCTAACTAAAGGCAGAGAGCCAGAAGGTAGCATAGACATGGAGGCACCCTGAAACACCGGCATCCACCCACTCCACCCTCCACAAACCTGAGTGACCGTGTGCAGTGGGAGAACAACAGCACCAGCATCTCAGTTTACCACAATTTCCTCTGTCCATGAACCCCTGAATCTGCAGCCTTATCTAAAGGGAAAAACATTCATTACCAAAAGCTAAACTAAACAAGTAAGTTTTCAGTCTAGACTTAAAGATTGAGACTGTGTCTGAGTCCCGAACATATTCGGGGAGATTATTCCAGAGTTGAGGCGCTTTATAAGAGAAAGCTCTTCCTCCTGCAGAGCTCCTCTGAATTTTAGGCACTACTAATAAACCAGCACCCTGAGATCTGAGTAATCGCGGTGGTTCATAACAGGAGATGAGGTCTTGTAAATACTCAGGAGCGAGCCCGTGTAGGGCTTTATACGTTAACAGGAGAATTTTATAGTCTATGCGGAATTTGACTGGAAGCCAGTGCAGTGCTGATAGTACTGGACTAATATGGTCAAATTTTCTAGTTTTAGTAAGGACCCTGGCTGCAGCATTTTGAACTAGCTGAAGTTTATTTAAGTTACTGCCGGAACATCCAGACAGTAGCGCATTACAATAATCTAGCCTTGAGGTAATAAAGGCATGTACTAATTTTTCTGCGTCATGCAGTGATAGGGCATTTCTTAGCTTGGCAATATTACGGAGGTGTAGAAAAGCTGTTCTAGTAACATTAGATATGTGTTTATCGAATGCTAGATCTGAATCTATGATAACTCCAAGGTTTTTAGCTGCTGAACCAGGGGTGGCTGAGAAGTCAGCCAGATTTAGCATTAAGTCTGATAATTTATTTCTAGCAGCTTTGGGGCCTAATAGGAGAACTTCTGTTTTATCACTATTTAATAGGAGGAAGTTGTGCGACATCCATGATTTTACATCTTCTACACAATCCTCGATTTTCTTTAATCTCACTCTGTCATCAGGTTTGGCTGATATGAAGAGCTGCGTGTCATCCGCATAACAATGAAAATTCACATTGTGTTTTCTAATAACTTTGCCCAGTGGGAGCATATATAATGTAAATAATAACGGTCCTAATATAGAGCCTTGTGGAATTCCATATCTTACCTTGGTATAACTGGAAGACATATCATTTAACCTCACAAACTGATAGCGATCGGTTAAGTACGATTTAAACCATGCTAAGGCAGTTCCGGTTACACCGACCATGTTCTCTAGTCTTTCTAAAAGGATAGTGTGATCTATTGTATCAAAGGCTGCGCTCAGATTGAGAAGTACGAGTAGGGAAACACAGCCTTGGTCAGCGGCTATAAGTAGATCGTTTGTTATTCTAACTAAAGCTGTCTCAGTGCTATGATAAGGCCTAAATCCAGATTGAAATTTTCATAGATCTGGTTTCTTTGCAGGTAAGAGCAAAGTTGTTGGGCTACAGCTTTTTCTAAAATCTTAGAAATAAAGGGTAAGTTTGAAATAGGTCTATAGTTAGACAGTACACTAGGATCAAGATTTGGTTTCTTGATCAGAGGTTTAATTACAGCTGTTTTAAAGGCTTTGGGTACATGGCCCAGGGCGAGCGATGAGTTTACTATCATTAACAGAGGTTTAATTATATCTGGCAGTACCTGTTTTAGTAATTTTGTGGGAACAGCATCAAGTGTGCAGGTTGTGCTGTTTGAAGAGGAGATAATTTTCTCTAGTTCTAGCTGTGGAAGTGGGTTAAAGACTTCCAACCTAACTTCAGTAACAGGGTTTTGTTCTAGATCAGCCAGACCAGATGACAGAGAGGATGTAATATTTATCTGTTTAATTTTATCCCGAATGTTTTCAATTTTACTATTGAAGAAGTCCATAAAATCGTTGCTGGTGTAAATGGCTGGAATCTGAGGTTCAGTACCTGCCTGGTTTTTAGTTAATTTAGAAATAACACTAAAGAGAACTCTCGGATTATTTTTATTTATCTCGATCTGTGAGGCCAGATATGCTGAGCGGGCTTTATTTAGTTCTTTTCTATATTTAACAAGACTGTCTTTCCACGCAGAGTGAAACACTTCCAGTTTAGTTGATCGATATTTACGCTCTAAATTTCGTACTAACTGCTTTAAGTTACGAGTTTGATCATTGTACCACGGTGCGAGCTTTTTCTGTCTCTCTATTTTGTGTTTAAGGGGTGCTACAACATCTAAGGTAGAGCGAAAGGTATTTTCTAAACCTTCGGTTAGTTTGTCTAGTTCTACTGGGTCTACAGGAGAGTACATTAGAGTTGATAAGTCTGGAAGCTTATCTGTAAATTGTTGGGCTGTAAAAGGCGTAATTGAACGTTTTACAGAGTAGCTAGGGGATGTACGTATATTATGACTAAGATGTAATTTAAATGAAATAAGGTAATGATCTGAAATTGCGGAGGTTTGAGAACGAATATTCGGGTTATCTATGCTCACACCCAGGGTCAAAACTAAATCCAGAGTATGATTACAGTAATGAGTAGGTCCTGTTATATTTTGAATAATACCAACTGAGTCTAAAATCGATGTGAATGCCTTTTTTAATGGATCATCCAATTTTTCGAAATGAATGTTGAAGTCTCCAACTATAATCACTTTATCATTACTTACTGCTAAGTCTGTGACAAAATCACTAAATTCTTTTAAAAATTCTAAATAGGGCCCTGGTGGTCTGTAGATGTTAATTAAAGAAAATGCATTCTTTTTTGTAACTGGATTAATTATACTGGTGTAAAGAAGCTCAAAAGAAGTAAAATTTTCATAGTGTTTCTGATTGCTAACTAAGGTACTTTGGAAAAGTATGCAGACCCCACCTCCTCTACCGGACAATCTCGGATTGTGTATATAATTATAGCCTGCAGGGGTGGCTTCATTTAATGCTACATATTCATTTGGCCTAATCCAGGTTTCTGTCAGACACAGAACATCGAATTTCTGATCAGTTATCATTTCATTCACCAGAACTGCTTTTGAATTTAGAGATCTAATATTAAGTAAACCAATCTTTAGGCTTGAAATGTTAGTACTACAGTCTGGATATGATTGTTTAATATAAGTTAAGTTATTTAGATTTACTGTTTTAGTTTTTTGATGTTTTTGTTTGACTCGGGGGACAGACACAGTCTGAATACATTGGTATCTAGGTAACGTCTCTTTGCAGCTCGCAGACGGTCGGTTAAGCCTCTCTGTCTGCGGCCTGGTCCCGGCTCTGGATTGTCAGCAGCTTCTAATACTACTCTGCCGACTAACTAAAAGACTATGAGCTATGCTGCATGAAAGTAAGGCAGCACCCTCCCGCGTGGGGTGGACACCACCCCTACCTAAAAGACCAGGCTTGCCCTCAAAGTGTAGCCAGTTATCTATAAAGCCCACATGATTTTCTGCACACCACTTGGACATCCAGCGGTTCAGCGAAGAAAGCCTGCTGTAAGCTTCATCACCACGCCTCATTGGGATGGGGCCAGAGCAGATTACCTCCTCGGACAGCGTCTGGGCCTGTTTAATCACCTCTTTAATATTAGCCTTAGTTACTTCAGACTGCCGCAGACGAATATCATTGGCCCCTACATGAATTACTACCCTCGAATATCTCCTATTCCCTAACCTGAGGTTGCCACTAATGTCCGGTGCTCTGGCTCCCGGTAAACAAGTAACTGTTGCCGCTGGTGCCCCTAAAGGAGTAGCTAATTTCACGTGTCGGACGATAGAGTCTCCTATCACCAGAGTACCTTTAACAGGCTCCTCAGTTGGTGCTTCACTGAGCGGGGCAAACCTGTTTGACACGTGAACTGGGGGAGCGTGGTGTTTAGGTGGGCTGGCTGTGGCCTTTGCGGTAGCATTAGCCTTAGCCTTTCGACTATGCCGCCGAGACGTTACCCATTCGCCCCGCTGTGAGGGCTCTAAGGCCGGAGTCGAGGGGGTACTAACTCTCCCTGAGACACCCGGGGCTGCTAACAGTGAATCCTGCTGTCTATCCCTTATTAAACCCCGGACGTGCAGCTCTAACTTATTCACCTTATCCACCAAGGAGCTAACTATCTCACACTTAGTACAAATACCACTATTGTTACCAGTATCGGTGGATAAGGGATCTAAGCTATACATGCCACACTCTAAACAGGTGTAAACCTGAGCAGAAGCCATGGAGAAAAAAAAGCACTCACCTTGTTTCAGTTGAAATTAGAAACTTACACAAACAAACTGCAGCAGCAAACAGCTAATCCAGCAAACCTGAGGAAAAAGTCTATAAAAGTAGACTGAGAGTGGATTAATAGGTGTGTAGAGCAAAGAGGAAGCAAACTAAAAGTGGATTAGTAAGTGTGAAGAGAGTAAAAGAGAAGAAAACAGAGAAAAGTGTAGAAGCTGAAGATTAAAGCAAGCTTTCAGCAGCAGACCAGCACAGCAGCAGACCAGAGTAGTAGAGAGCAGAGCAGGGAGCAGAGCAGGGAGCAGAGCAGGGAGCAGAGCAGGGAGCAGAGCAGGGAGCAGAGCAGGGAGCAGATGCAGGGATTTATGTCTATTCTGGATCCTCAGTGACTCTGTGTAAGATAGAATAACCCTTTGTGTTACTGTAACTGTAACTGTTGTTTTGTAGGTTACTGTAAATTTGCGATATCCTTTTTTATGGTTGATCCTTGTGAAGTATACTGCTATTTTGCATTAATATTATTATTATTATTATTATTATTATTAGTGTGATTGCAGTAAGCAAACATTTTTATATTATTAATGCAAATACATCACCTTGCAACAACATAGGAACACCTTAGCAACCACCTAGCAACACCATAGCAACTTCTAGCACCACCTTCGCAAACACCTAGCAACACCTTAGCAACACATTAGCAACCACCCAGCAACCACCTAGCAACACCATAGCAACTTTTAGCACCACCTTAGCAAACACCTAACAACACGTTAGCAACCAGCTAGCAACACCTTAGCAGCAGCATAGCAACCACCACAGATACCTTAGCCACACCTTAGCAACCACTTAGCGACCTTAGCAACTTAGATACCTTAGCAACCTCCTAGAAACCGCTGTCTGATGGTGCAATGCGTGCTTTATACAGCTTTTTGATCTGGCGTATGGTTTTTGTAAAAACTTTGTAAACGTCTGATATTTTTGGCCAATAAAGAATGAATGGGGAGAAAATGTGCACAGCCATGTACGCCACAATTCTTGAGCTACAAAAAACTAATTTGGAAGACATTGAAGTTTAAGACATACGATTTTCATACAATGCGCTCTTTGCACAACTACTTCCGCATTCTCATCAGTGCTGCTCGAGCGTTTCCTGTTTGGATTTTCTAATACACTCGCAATGGCAGTATTTTCAGCTGGTGTTTACAAGAGCTTCTAAAAATGAACCTCAACATCGAGGAGACCAGTAAAGCCTACCACTAGAAAGCTAGAGAAAGGCTTTAAACTATATGCATCTTCATACCTACACACTACCAAGATTTTTTTCTTATATTTTACGTTAGCCCACACAGCTCAGCATTAGCTAGTATAGCTAACTAGCTTGCTAGGTGCATTACTGTTAGTTGTTAGTTTCTTCTGTTATCAAATGGAAGTCTAATAAAATGCTAGTAATAATAATAATTCTAACTATAATGATCATTATAAAAATAATTATACAAATGCTAGCTATAATAATAATAATAATAATAATAATAATAATAATGAAAATAATATCTAGCTATAATAATAATAATAATAGTAAAAATAATAATATCTAGCAATAATAATAGTAAAAATAATATCTAGCTATAATAATAAAAATAATAATAATAAAAATAATAATGCTAGCTATAATAATAGTAAAAAATAAGAATACAAATGCTAGCTATAATAATAATAATAATAATAATAATAATAATAATAATAATAATAATAATAATAATAATAATGAAAATAATATCTAGCTATAATAATAATAATAATAGTAAAAATAATAATATCTAGCAATAATAATAGTAAAAATAATATCTAGCTATAATAATAAAAATAATAATAATAAAAATAATAATGCTAGCTATAATAATAGTAAAAAATAAGAATACAAATGCTAGCTATAATAATAATAATTATAATAATGCTAGCTATAATAATAATAATGATAATATCTAGCTATAATAATAATAAAAATGCCAGCTATAATAATAATAATAATAATAATAATAATAATATCTAGCTATAATTATAATAATAAAAATGCCAGCTATAATAATAATATCTAGCTATAATAATAAAAATGCTAGCTATAATAATAATAATAATAATAATGCTAGCTATAATAATGATAATAATATCTAGCTATAATAATAATAATAATACTAATGCCAGCTATAATAATAATAATAATAATAATAATAATAATAATAATAATAATAATAATAATAATAATAATGCCAGCTATAATAATAATAATAATAATAATAATAATAATAATAATAATAATAATAATAATAATAATAATAATAATAATATCTAACTATAATAAAAATGCTAGGTGGTGGATCATTCAGGCAAGTACCTTTAGCTGATCTCCTATCCCAAACACGTGGAGCCTGGGTGCTGTCACGTTAATTATTCCATATTCCAATTATTCCAAGCAGTGGCACTGCATGCTTTGTCAGTGGTCTCCAAGCTTCTGGCGTTTTTGATTTAACCAGGTAGTCTGGTATTAAATGTTTGCTACAGACCTTTCATACGGCGAAATGGTAAAGTGGTGCCGACTGATGTTCATTAGCCGCTGTTTATTAGATCACTCTGAGCAGGGAAGCTATGAAAGCCTAAAGCTTCCATAAAACTTAGCAGACGCCGTGCAAAAAGGAACACAGCAGTGCTTAAAATGGCTTGAAAACCTCACGCTGGATACTCATTTTGACCTCTCGCTAGTAAAAAATTTACGTTTTGCCTATACAGGCGAATGTAAACAATACAACCGGAAACGTCCGAGCCGTATTATTTGAAAACGGAAATGCGTCAGAGCCGTGAGTGCAAGGAGCCCATTGTCGTACGAAGTTTCCCCATAGGAATGAATGGGGGGCCCAAATCTTGCACACCAGCAGCTCTGCACACGGAACCCCTTCTCTCCCCTGCTCCTCCAGTACTGTGAGTGTATGGAGGAGCTGCTGTATGGAGCAGCTATCAGTCAAAAGTTTGGACACCCCGACACCCCATCCAGAGCTCCAGTACTGTGAGTGTAATGGGATGGAGTGCTACT
Organism: Astyanax mexicanus; assembly: GCF_023375975.1. NCBI lineage: Eukaryota > Metazoa > Chordata > Actinopteri > Characiformes > Acestrorhamphidae > Astyanax > Astyanax mexicanus. Next base: position 170,214 of record NW_026040061.1, read on the forward strand.
GATAGGCGGCCCTCCAGCCCAGAGCGTTGTCGAACCCAGTTGCAGAACAGTAGATCTCAAAGCAGGTAAATAATAATAATAACAATAATACTTAATATATAATTGTTAATATATATATATATATATATTAATAGGATATACAATAGTAATACATATATATATAATTCTTATTATTGAACCCCACCCCTCGTGCGGATCCAACCCGGGCCGTCGCGGTCGCAGCCCTATGCTCTAACCGCTGCACCAGCGAGTGGATTGGGACGCGGCCGCTTTAATCGCCCTTAAGAGGAGCCGCCAAAAGGGGCGGAGAATATGTAAACAAAGCATGCCGGGAAGCGCAACTACCTCTTATGGCGCGAGGTAAAGATTAACTGAAACAAAAGAAAACTGAACTGAGATGATTGTGGATTAAACGCTGTTTCACCAAAGAGGAGAGGAACAGCGGGGTAGAGAGAGAAGGTGAGCAAACCGCGTGCTTTGTGACTGCTTCACACACACACACACACACACACACCCGAGGGAAAGAGCGGGGGAAGCTGTGGAGCACACTGCTCTACACAGGTACACCAAACCCGAGAGGGAGGAGAACGCCAGCGATGCTGTCCAGAACTCACTCAAAGGAAAGTAGGAAAAGGCACTTGCAGTGGATAGAGCAGGAAGGGAAAAGAAATGAGCTGAAGCTTGCTCGGAAAACCGCCATAGATTCGCTCTGAAGAGCATCAAAGATCCAGCGCCGAGTGGCTGGTTGGCGTTGCTTATAAGGTGTTCAAAGCAGGTGTTGGTAATTAGCCGTCACCGTCCCTTACAGTGAGAGTATGGAGGAGATATTGGATAAAGCAGCTATCGGTCAAAAGTTTGGACACCCCGCACAGCCAGAGCAACCTAGCGTCCATAGCAGAGCAATGTGTTTGCAGCAACGTGCAAACACATTATAACCTAATTTATGCAAATACTTTACTTAGTAACAACCTAGCAACCACATGGCAACACCTTATTAACAACCTAGCAACCACCTAGGAACTGCTTAGCAACATTATAGCAACCACCACGGATACCATAGAAATGCCTTAGCAACCACCTAGCAACACCTAACAACTGCTTAGCAATACCATATCAAGACCTTAGCAAGCACCACAGACACCTTAGCAAGCACCTAGCAAGCACTTAGCAACACCTTATCAACCAGCATAGCACATGGTGGGAGCCATTTTAGCTGCGCAACCATCCTGCGTTTCCCTCAGGAAATGCACATTTCTAGTTTGAATTTTTGTTGTCTTCATTCTCTGCTATTCTAATCTATTTTTCATTTATAGTTCTAATATTGTTATTACAGTCATACCAATAAATCTGCATTAACTCGAGCTAAAATGCTAACAGACACAGTGTAAAGCCAGCTGCTTTAATAAACAAAAGCACAGAACTTTGTAAATCTTTTTAATCTACAGCACATTTCTCCTTATACCAAAACTCCACCAGAGCCTAACTTAAATTATCTAAATCAGATCTGTTTAATAATAGATCTCTAGTAAACAACTGTTTCTTAATCAATAACTTTACCTCACTAGGTGCTCATTCAAGGTGTCTGTCACACCTTGTATCTGTCTTCTGTTTCTGTCTGCTGTTTTCATCTTTGTTCACTCCCCCATGTGCTACTAGAGCACGTGGCTTTGTTTTGGTATAGTCCTCTCTCCTCCCTAGCCCCACCCTAGCCATTAGTGTTGTCACCTTTTGTCTTGTTTGAAACCCCGCCTCCTCGTTACCGGTCCTAAAAAGCTATGGTCTCGGGGCCACACTGGTACAAGGGGACCCAGGTGAGCTCAGACCAATTGTGTTCTGTTCACGCACACTCACTGAAACAGAGAAAAGATATTCCCAGATCGAGAAAGAATGCCTGCCAGGGGTGCGGGCCTGTGAGCGGTTCTCACGCTATTTGAGGGGCATGGATAGCTTTCTGCTACAAAACGACCACAAACCACTTGTACCTTTTGATAAATTCCTAAGACCTGAATCAGGTACCACCGAGATGTCAGCAACTGTTGATGAGACTAATAGCATTTAATGTGGTAGCAGTTCACGTGCCAGGTAAACAACTTGTCATTGCAGACACTTTGTCAAAAAATCCTGTAGATGGAAAAGATCTATCTGACAGCGAACAAGAAGTCACTGCACATGTGTCAGCGATCACCAACTCCAAACCTGTATCCGAACAGAGGATGGAAAGCATCAGAAATGCAACCATGGTGGACACAGTGCTGCAGAAGGTACTTGCATACATCAGGTGTGGTTGGCCAGATAAAATGGCTAAACTATCTTATTCTCTCCAACCATACTTTGCAGCAAGAGCACACCTCTCAGAACTTGATGGTATCATCCTGTATCAAGACAGGCTAGTGATTCCAGCATCTGAACAAGAGGATGCGCTGCAGCGAATCCATGAAGGTCATCAGTGACTGACCAAATGCAGAGAAAGAGCCAGGATGTCGGTACGGTGGCCTGGAATCAGCAAAGACATTGCACAATCCTGTGAATTCTGTGTAGAGATTAAACCATCCTACAGGAGGGATTCTGACTTTAAAACCAGCTTCGCCCCAGTCTGTGGCTGTGACATCCGGAGGCAGAGAAATAAGATTACCTGCTCGTTACAGAGACTCATGATGCGGAAATGTTAGCTGTAGGAACAGCAGCTGTTTTGGGCAGAATAATCTCTATGCTGCTGTGGACAAAGGGCAGTCTACCCCAATGTCCTAGTTATAGGAGTTATATTTCTAGTGCTATTTAGCATGTTAAGTTGCAGTTATACAGTTATGAGACAATATAGTTGTTATATGTTGTTCATGTAAGAAAAAAAATGGAGAAAGCTATTGATTTATTTTTGTTAAAAAAAAGAGGGGAGATGTACTGATATTGTGTGTAGGACATGTAGAGTCATGTGATTATAGGAGTGGATAACCTAGGTAATGGGCGGGACCTGGGAAGTGAGGGAGAAGCTAGGGGCACTGTTTTGTAAAATGCTGCGAGTGCAAGCACGCTAATAAAAGCTCCATTAAAACTCCTGTCGGTCTGCTGTGCCAAGTTCGTGAGAGTAGCGAAGTAAATTACTTGTGTCAAAATGTAGTTGAGTAAAAGTAAAATTACCTATTTAAAAAAATACTTTAAAAATTATAAATTACTCATAAAAGCTACTCAATTACAGTAACGTGAGTAAATGTAATTCGTTACTTTCCACCTCTGTTCATAACATCGTACCGGTTTCTGGACATGTTCCCTCAGTTCAAACTAAAGCAGAGTTGTGGACAGACAAGCGCATAAGTATAAACACACACAGCTGCGTAGAACATGAGCACAGGCTACACCGCAGACAATGCGTCGACTTGCAGCAGAAATATAAACCAGCCTTCACCCGAACCAGATACCCTGGTAGGTCCGGCGACTCTTAGGAACTCAGGAGAGCTAGAAGAGAGAGCTGCTACAGGGGTTAAGAGGGCTCAAGCCACATGTGCAGGAGGATCCAGTGACATTTCCTCCCATGATCCCCAGAACATGTGGAAGAGCATTTAGGGTCATGCAGACTCCTCCTCTTCCTCACTCCACCCACAGACTGAGTAATGGCAGGGTTAATCCCACGCATAATGTTAGCACTAATGCTAATGGCTACTTGACACCATGTAACAACACCAGCAGCTCAACAGCAGCCAGGTGAGTCAGGAGCACACATGTGGGAGGTGCTAGTCATTGTAACTAGGGGTGCACAAAATATATTGCAGCTAAAATGTCACTGATGAGGTAAATTTATTATTAGGATAACTCTGCTGAAGTAAATTTATGATTAGAATTGCACTGCTATGGTAAATGTATTTTAGGATGGCTCTGCTGAAGTAAATGTAGGATTCGAATAGCAAGGCTGAAGTAAATATATGATTAGAATAGTAAAGCTGAGATAAATGCGTGATTTAAATAGCAATCCTTAGGTAAATGTGTGGTTAGACTAGAACTGCTGAGGTAAATGTATGATTATAACAGCAATCCTGATGTAAATGTGTGATCTGCTGAAGTAAATGTATGACTAGAATAGCACTGCTGAGGTAAATGTACAGTATGATTAGGATAGCACTGTTGAAGTAAATGTATGATTAGAACAGCAATGCTGAGGTAAATTCATGATTAGAATAGCCTTACTAAAGTGAATTAGATAGATAGATAGATAGATAGATAGATAGATAGATAGATAGATAGATAGATAGATAGATAAATAGATACATAGATACATGCATAAATACACTTTACACATACGCTTCTCCCCATCCCCACCAGTGATGTCAGTAACGCGTTACTCTAATCTGACCCTTTTTTTCAGTAACGAGTAATCTAACGCGTTACTATTTCCAATCCAGTAATCAGATTAAAGTTACTTATTTAAGTCACTGTGCGTTACTCTCTCTCTCTCTCTCCACCTCATCTCCTCCACACACACACACACACACACACACACACACCGCTCCCTTACCCATTCCCCCTCCGCTCTCCCCCAATCACACGCGTCTCGCTTCTGTTAATGAGGTACAACCATTGGTTTACTCACCTCACTCCACTGTTTCACTCTGAACTTTACATTCCTCCTGTCTCTCTCTCTCTCTCTCTCTCTCTCTCGCGCTCGGTGTGTCTTTAGGTTCCGCCCGTTTTCGTTTTTCGCCAGTTCTCGGGCTCCCTATCTCTTTATAAAGCCGCTTTTTTTCTCGGCCGCGTCCCAATTCACTAGCCAGGCCAGCGGTCTGCACAGATCTGATTGGCCGAGGAGAGCGTTTGAAGATTTTACACCACACGTGATTGGTCTGCAGGTTTACTGTGGCGCAGAGCGCGTATACCGTAAAGACAAGAAAAGTTCCGGTGCTTTAAATGAACACTGTCAGAATTAAATCCTTCTCAGTAGTTGGGTCCGGTATGGGTCCGTATTGGACAACGTCTGGGTCCGGACCCGGACCGCAGTCTGCAAATATGTGATCCCTGGTCTAGACCATATACACGGATCTGATTTATAAAACCACTCCTTGCTGCCCTGCAGAGAACAACAGCTTCAATGTTCAGTTTTACAGTGTTAAATATGTCAGGTCAAGAAAGACTTTCTTTATTTTATATATTTTTTATAAAAACAAGTATTTATGTTAAGGGAAATCAAGAAAGACCATATTTTATTTTTTATAAAAACAATTATTTATGTTAAGTTAATTAAAGGGAAATGGTCTTTTAATTTAATAAAAATAACTTATTTTTTCAGGAAATAGTTCAACTTTAAGTGTCTAGAGACACTGTTGATGTTAAAAAAGCATTTTCCAATAAAGGGAGTTTTGGTAAAACTGGTTATAATGTTTATGTTAAGGCGGCGGGAGGTGGTGTCTGCAGCTGCTGAAAGTAACTAATAAAGTAACTTGTAAAGTAACTTAGTTACTTTTAAAATCAAGTAATCCATAAAGTAACTAAGTTACTTTTTAAAGGAGTAATCAGTAATCAGTAATCGGATTACTTTTTCAAAGTAACTATACCATCACTGATCCCCACCAACTTCCCCACCATTCCTATATACAGCCCAGGACATAAATACATATATAATCACTAGGGGTGTCACAATTCTCTAAATCCTCGATTCGATTTTATTTCCGATTTTAGGGTGACTATTCGATACGATTCTCGATTTTCTTTTTTTTTTTTCTTTTACAGCAGAGAGGCCTATGCCAGTTTTAGATTAGTCTATGGTCAGTCATTGGTTTGATTCATCAAATTTACAATATCTTATTTCAAAAGGTGGGCTTGATATAAGTGATGCAAAGTGATACAAGTGATCTGTAATACACCACATTAGGCCATAGATGGATGGATGGATGGATGGATGGATGGATGGATACTTTATTCATCCAGAAGGAAATTTAGGAATGGTCACTAATGGTCAAATTTAAGATATATATGTAATGCCATTACATGCATTAGTGGCTTTTTTTGGTAGCAGCAGTGTGCACTATTTAAACAGCAATGTGCATCATAACAAAATAAATAATACAAAAATACAGGAACAGTCATGTACAAAATAGTAGAACAATTAGAGCCTTAACAAACTGTACTCTATCCTACTATAACAGTTACACATGAAAAATAAGACTTTAAGACTTTTTCAGTCCCTGAGAATGAGAAGTTTTTTCTTTAATAAAGATACATTATTAACTTTATCTGAGAGAAAGATGCTCCTTAAGGTACCAAAACTATTAACATATTTGAGGCTAGACAAAACAACTGTTATTTTTATATTATAGAGTTTTTCTTTAAGAAGATGAGAATGTTCACATACTCTGGAGAAAGAGCTGCTCTTTCAGCAGTCACAATGTCCGCGGCGTCGGCTACAGTGTGCTGCTCCATTAGCGTAGTTTAGAGGGAGGGATCGTCCATCCTCTTTTTCACTTCGAGGCTCGAGACCCTGACATAATTTTGATCGATTAAATATCGAAATCGTGACACCCTTAATAATCACATACATTTCAGACAGTGCGGATCAGGTCAACAATTCTGTTGGTGTCACAGAGAATGGGGGGAAAGTATTTCACAGAATGTTGATTGAACAATCACTGCCGCGCACTTTCGTTTAGGGTATATCGCGGAGGGCACTTTTCCCAAAGCGTACCCGTTTCCATACCAATGTCCTGTATCTACGCCCTGATGGGAACAGAATGAAAAAGGGGTTTAGAGGGGGGTTGGGATCATGTACAATAATTTGTGCTCTGCTTCTAGTGAGTTTAGTGTTCTGATCTGATAGGTTGGGGGTTTGTAGGCCTATTATCTTGGATGCAGTATTAGTGATGCGTATAAGTTTGTTTCTATTGGCAGCAGCTAACATGTTGAAAAAGCAAGGTAGACAGTGAAGGAGAATAGGCTGAACTATGCTCTTGTACAGGAGGAGTAAGTGACGGGGGGCAACAAAAAGTGCTTTGAGCTTACGGATGGCTGAAAGTCTTTGTTGGCTGCGTGTGTGTGAATTAATGATTGCAATAGCACTACTGAGGTTAATATGTTTAGAATAGGGTGACCACACGTCCTCTTTTTCCCGGACATGTCCTACTTTTAAAACCTAAAAAAATGTCCAGGGAGAATTTTAAAATCCTCCAGGATTTTGTTTGACTGCCCACAGTACAGTGCATTGTGATTAGAATTGCCATGCCGTTCCATTCCACTCCATTCCAGGTTTCTCTGTATCGCAAATTAGTCACGTCCTTCTCCTTAAATCTATCTACTTTGCATTGTGTGTGTATGTGTGTGTGTGAAGAAGAAAGCGTGGGCTTGCCAGTAGGGCTGCAGCTATCGATTAATTTAGTAATTGAGTACTCTACTCTAAAACATAAAATAAGAGATTTCATAAAATAAGAAATTTCACTTAATAATGAATGACCAATTGGTTTAATTTTTTAATTCACAACATACATTTCCACATTGCAAACACAAATAGAAATAAATAAAACACAAACTAGACATAAATACCACAATAATAATTTAATAATTAATTATTTAAAAAATTTAGTTAAATTATTTCAACTTAGGATTTCTTGTAAGTATTAAATATAGGGCATTAATCAATAATAAAGGCAGAAGCATTGGCTTTATGTTGTGCATCTTAGCTAAATAATATAATACAGTAAGTTCATGGTCGTGTATTCCGGCCAGAGTAACTTTATCTCAGCTAACTTTAACATGTATTTATTTATAAACTCCACAGCGCTGTGCTTACTGATTACATAAAGCCTGTATTAAGTGGAAAACTTGTCTCTGTTGTAATAAACTAAACACACACACACATTAGACAGTATTAATAAAAACAGGCACAAAGAAACTCGCTGTAGCTGCTACAAAATTTGTAAAAATCACAGACATGTTCGCTGTTGTAGCCTCCGCTCTGTCCTCCGTAGGTGAAGACAGCAGCAGCAGACCGGGAGAGCAGGCTTTTGACGGAGGAAACGAGGGACAGACTGAGCAGGAATGTGTAGCACATAAACAGGTAGTAACGTTAGTAAAGTTAGGATTACACAGGGGCTTTGAGGTGATGGAGGTAAAGTTAGTAAAGGTAGGATAACACAGGGACTTTGAGGTGATGGAGGTAACGTTAGTAAAGTTAGGATTACACAGGGACTTTGAGGTGATGGAGGTAACGTTAGTAAAGTTAGGATTACACAGGGGCTTTGAGGTGATGGAGGTAACGTTAGTAAAGTTAGGATTACACAGGGACTTTGAGGTGATGGAGGTAACATTAGTAAAGTTAGGATTACACAGGGACTTTGAGGTGATGGAGGTAATGTTAGTAAAGTTAGGATAACACAGGGGCTTTGAGGTGATGGAGGTAATGTTAGTAAAGTTAGGATAACACAGGGACTTTGAGGTGATGGAGGTAACGTTAGTAAAGTTAGGATTACACAGGGACTTTGAGGTGATAGAGGTAACGTTAGTAAAGTTAGGATTACACAGGGGCTTTGAGGTGATGGAGGTAACGTTAGTAAAGTTAGGATTACACAGGGGCTTTGAGGTGATGGAGGTAACGTTAGTAAAGTTAGGATTACACAGGGACTTTGAGGTGATGGAGGTAACGTTAGTAAAGTTAGGATTACACAGGGGCTTTGAGGTGATGGAGGTAATGTTAGTAAAGTTAGGATTACACAGGGACTTTGAGGTGATGGAGGTAACTTTAGTAAAGTTAGGATAACACAGGGACTTTGAGGTGATGGAGGTAACGTTAGTAAAGTTAGGATTACACAGGGGCTTTGAGGTGATGGAGGTAACGTTAGTAAAGTTAGGATTACACAGGGACTTTGAGGTGATGGAGGCAACGTTTAGTAAAGTTAGGATAACACAGGGACTTTGAGGTGATGGAGGAAACGTTAGTAAAGTTAGGATAACACAGGGACTTTGAGGTGATGGAGGTAATGTTAGTAAAGTTAGGATTACACAGGGGCTTTGAGGTGATGGAGGTAAAGTTAGTAAAGTTAGGATTACACAGGGACTTTGAGGTGATGGAGGTAACGTTAGTAAAGTTAGGATTACACAGGGACTTTGAGGTGATGGAGGTAACGTTAGTAAAGTTAGGATTACACAGGGGCTTTGAGGTGATGGAGGTAAAGTTAGTAAAGGTAGGATAACACAGGGACTTTGAGGTGATGGAGGTAACGTTAGTAAAGTTAGGATTACACAGGGACTTTGAGGTGATGGAGGTAACGTTAGTAAAGTTAGGATTACACAGGGGCTTTGAGGTGATGGAGGTAACGTTAGTAAAGTTAGGATTACACAGGGACTTTGAGGTGATGGAGGTAACGTTAGTAAAGTTAGGATTACACAGGGACTTTGAGGTGATGGAGGTAATGTTAGTAAAGTTAGGATAACACAGGGGCTTTGAGGTGATGGAGGTAATGTTAGTAAAGTTAGGATAACACAGGGACTTTGAGGTGATGGAGGTAACGTTAGTAAAGTTAGGATTACACAGGGACTTTGAGGTGATAGAGGTAACGTTAGTAAAGTTAGGATTACACAGGGGCTTTGAGGTGATGGAGGTAACGTTAGTAAAGTTAGGATTACACAGGGGCTTTGAGGTGATGGAGGTAACGTTAGTAAAGTTAGGATTACACAGGGACTTTGAGGTGATGGAGGTAACGTTAGTAAAGTTAGGATTACACAGGGGCTTTGAGGTGATGGAGGTAATGTTAGTAAAGTTAGGATTACACAGGGACTTTGAGGTGATGGAGGTAACGTTAGTAAAGTAAGGATTACACAGGGACTTTGAGGTGATTGAGGTAACGTTAGTAAAGTTAGGATTACACTGGGACTTTGAGGTGATGGAGGTAAAGTTAGTAAAGTTAGGATTACACAGGGACTTTGAGGTGATGGAGGTAACTTTAGTAAAGTTAGGATAACACAGGGACTTTGAGGTGATGGAGGTAACGTTAGTAAAGTTAGGATTACACAGGGGCTTTGAGGTGATGGAGGTAACGTTAGTAAAGTTAGGATTACACAGGGACTTTGAGGTGATGGAGGCAACGTTTAGTAAAGTTAGGATAACACAGGGACTTTGAGGTGATGGAGGAAACGTTAGTAAAGTTAGGATAACACAGGGACTTTGAGGTGATGGAGGTAATGTTAGTAAAGTTAGGATTACACAGGGGCTTTGAGGTGATGGAGGTAACGTTAGTAAAGTTAGGATTACACAGGGGCTTTGAGGTGATGGAGGTAACGTTAGTAAAGTTAGGATTACACAGGGGCTTTGAGGTGATGGAGGTAACGTTAGTAAAGTTAGGATTACACAGGGACTTTGAGGTGATGGAGGTAACGTTAGTAAAGTTAGGATTACACAGGGGCTTTGAGGTGATGGAGGTAACGTTAGTAAAGTTAGGATTACACAGGGACTTTGAGGTGATGGAGGCAACGTTTAGTAAAGTTAGGATAACACAGGGACTTTGAGGTGATGGAGGAAACGTTAGTAAAGTTAGGATAACACAGGGACTTTGAGGTGATGGAGGTAATGTTAGTAAAGTTAGGATTACACAGGGGCTTTGAGGTGATGGAGGTAACGTTAGTAAAGTTAGGATTACACAGGGGCTTTGAGGTGATGGAGGTAACGTTAGTAAAGTTAGGATAACACAGGGACTTTGAGGTGATGGAGGTAACGTTAGTAAAGTTAGGATTACACAGGGGCTTTGAGGTGATGGAGGTAACGTTAGTAAAGTTAGGATTACACAGGGGCTTTGAGGTGATGGAGGTAACGTTAGTAAAGTTAGGATTACACAGGGACTTTGAGGTGATGGAGGAAACGTTAGTAAAGTTAGGATTACACAGGGACTTTGAGGTGATGGAGGAAACGTTAGTAAAGTTAGGATTACACAGGGACTTTGAGGTGATGGAGGTAATGTTAGTAAAGTTAGGATTACACAGGGACTTTGAGGTGATGGAGGCAACGTTTAGTAAAGTTAGGATAACACAGGGACTTTGAGGTGATGGAGGAAACGTTAGTAAAGTTAGGATAACACAGGGACTTTGAGGTGATGGAGGTAATGTTAGTAAAGTTAGGATAACACAGGGACTTTGAGGTGATGGAGGTAACGTTAGTAAAGTTAGGATTACACAGGGACTTTGAGGTGATGGAGGAAACGTTAGTAAAGTTAGGATTACACAGGGACTTTGAGGTGATGGAGGTAATGTTAGTAAAGTTGGGATAACACAGGGGCTTTGAGGTGATGGAGGTAATGTTAGTAAAGTTAGGATAACACAGGGACTTTGAGGTGATGGAGGTAACGTTAGTAAAGTTAGGATAACACAGGGACTTTGAGGTGATGGAGGTAACGTTAGTAAAGTTAGGATTACACAGGGACTTTGAGGTGATGGAGGTAACGTTAGTAAAGTTAGGATTACACAGGGACTTTGAGGTGATTGAGGTAATGTTAGTAAAGTTAGGATAACACAGGGGCTTTGAGGTGATGGAGGTAATGTTAGTAAAGTTAGGATAACACAGGGACTTTGAGGTGATGGAGGTAACGTTAGTAAAGTTAGGATTACACAGGGACTTTGAGGTGATGGAGGTAATGTTAGTAAAGTTAGGATAACACAGGGGCTTTGAGGTGATGGAGGTAATGTTAGTAAAGTTAGGATAACACAGGGACTTTGAGGTGATGGAGGTAACGTTAGTAAAGTTAGGATAACACAGGGACTTTGAGGTGATGGAGGTAACGTTAGTAAAGTTAGGATTACACAGGGACTTTGAGGTGATGGAGGTAACGTTAGTAAAGTTAGGATTACACAGGGACTTTGAAGTGATGGAGGTAATGTTAGTAAAGTTAGGATAACACAGGGACTTTAAGGTGATGGAGGTAACGTTAGTAAAGTTAGGATAACACAGGGACTTTAAGGTGATGGAGGTAACGTTAGTAAAGTTAGGATTACACAGGGACTTTGAGGTGATGGAGGTAATGTTATATTCAAATATTTTTATTGGCTTTTTATATTAAATGCAAACAGTAAACATTCATCAAGACATACTCACAGAAAACAGTGTAAACAACAACAAAAAAAAAACACAACCCTTACAGTAAGGTCATACTTAATATTATTTTCATTATTGCTATTATTGTAACACACAAATAATTAAATTGTAATTCCATATCATATCTAGGTGTACTCACATGCTTTTGGCAGGAAATTCTAGATGGAAATAATTCAAAAAGGGCTGCCACACCTTATAAAATCTCTGAACAGATCCTCTGGTCGAATATTTAAGTTTCTCCAGATTTAAGAAGGACATTGTGTCCCTTACCCACTGACCATGTGTGGGAGGGCATGTCGATTTCCAATTTAATAAAATGAGGTGTCTGGCCAGTAGAGATGTAAATGCTATTGCATCTGCTTGAGCAGAAGACCCTGTCGTCCCATCCGGGGCCACACCAAAGATAGCAATTTCTGGGCAAGAGTCAACTTCTCTATTGCAGATATATGAAAATGTCTCAAAGATAGAAGACCAAAATTTTAGCAACTTCGGGCATTTCCAAAACATATGAAACAAGTTAGCTGGGGCCTGATTGCATCGAGGACAGCTTGGATTTACATCCGGGTATATTTTCGCAAGTTTGCTCCTACAGAGGTGGAGCCTATGAAATGTTTTAAATTGAAGCAGTCCGTGCCTTATACATATAGAGGTTGAATGTATACTCATCACAGCCGATTGCCAAAATTCCTCTGAGAGCTCATAACCAAAATCCTTGTTCCAAGCTGCCCTGATGTGGTCAAGTGTTGGGGATGCAATCATCTGAATGTCATAATACAGTCTACTCACCACTCCCTTTTGACTTGCATCCCGTTCTAACCATTCACCTATCACACTTTTATGTGGAAGTAATGGGAAAGAGGGAAATTTCTTTCGAACAAAATCGCGAATCTGCAAATATCTAAAGAAATGTGATCTAGGGATGTTGTGCTCACCAGCTAACTGTTCAAAGGACATAAACACACCATCTTTAAATAGATCCTTTATCTGTTTCAAGCCCTTGTTGGCCCAGAGCTTAAATGATGAATCTATAAGTGAGGGGGGAAAGAGTACATTGGCTGTGATTGGAAGAGATGGCAAAGTTTGTCGGAGTCTAAAAGTGGATCTAAATTGGGACCAGATTTTAAGGAGACCACACACCAGAGGATTATTGGTGTGGTGCTTTTTACTAAGAGGCAGTGGAGCACAAACTAAAGATGATAAGGACACCGGATACGCAGACCATTGTTCCATCTCCACCCAAACTGGTCTATCACTATCAGAGATGTCGGAGACCCAATATATTATTTTATGAATGTTAGCTGCCCAGTAGTATTGTATAAAATTTGGAAGTGCTAGGCCTCCATCTTCTTTCCGTCTTTCCAAAAATGCTTTTCTTATCCGAGGGATAGTTTTATTCCAAATAAAGGCAGATATATACTTATCTAGTTCTCGAAAAAAAGACTTGGGGATAAAAACTGGTATTGTCTGAAATAGAAACAAGAACCTAGGCAACACAGTCATCTTGATTGAGTTGATCCTGCCTGCTAATGATATAGGAAGTACTGACCAACGATCTAAGTCTTGTTTAGCTTGCTCCAAAGCTGGTTTAAAATTATAGTCAAACAGATCCTCATATCTGCGGGTTACTGTCACTCCAAGATACTTGGAGATAAGTGTCTTTGGTTATCTTTAATTGGTAAGCATCAAACGTCATCTTTTGGGCCTGATCGTTAATAGGAAAAAGCGCACTCTTAGTAAGGTTAATTTTGTAGCCCGAGATCTCACCAAATTTTGATATAATTCCTAGTGCTGTAGGGACGGAAACATCAGGGTTGGCCAAATAGAGCATAAGGTCGTCCGCATACAGGGATAGTTTGTGTGTCTGGCCACCCCTGTCTATTCCTATGACTTCATTTGCGCCTCTTAGGGCCACTGCCAGTGGTTCCAGGGCCAGATTGAACAAAAGAGGGCTTAATGGGCACCCCTGTCTTGTACCCCTGTAAATATGGAAGTATTGAGAAATATAATTGTTTGTGCGGACTGAGGCCTGGGGTGTAGAATATAATATTTTTATCCAGGAACAAAAACTAGGGCCAAATCCAAACCGTTCCAAAGTTGTAAAGAGGTATTTATACTCTATCCGATCAAAAGCTTTGTGTGCATCCAAAGATAGGAGAACCTCTGCTGTAGGTATAGGTTTTGATGGGTATAATACATTAAACAGTCTACGCAAATTACTGAAGAGTTGCCGCCCTAAAATAAAACCGGTCTGGTCTGGGTGTATCACTGTATGTATTACTGATTCCAATCTGTTAGCTAAAACTTTGGTTAGGATCTTATAATCGCAACAGAGCAGGCTCACCGGTCGATATGACGCACATTTTAAAGGGTCTTTTCCTTTTTTAAGAATGACTGAGATTGTGGCCTGAGTCATTGTAGGTGGCAAAGATTTTCGCTCTAGTGCTTCCGTATATACCTCTTGTAACAGAGGGGCTAATTTAGTTGAGAATTTTTTAAAAAACTCAATTGGGAAGCCATCCGGTCCAGGGGCTTTCCCGGTCTTCATCTTTTTAATGGCCTGATCGATGTCCTCTATTGATATGTCATGATCGAGATGTTCTTTATCTTGTGATTCTATGGTTGGAATTTCAAGGTTATCAAAAAATGCAGCCAACTGTACCTCATCACTATTTTCAGAGGTGTACAGGTCTTCGTAGAATTTCCTGAATTGATTATTAATGCCCAACTGGTCCGTAATTATCCCTTCTGGTGCGCCAATCTCTGATATAAGACCCGACTGTGCAGACTGCCTTAACTGGTGGCAAAGCAATTTACCAGCCCGCTCCCCACTCTCATAAAATTCTTGACGAGATCTGAGATATAGATCTTCAGCTTCACCAGTGGAAAGAATGTCAAACTCTGTTAATAATGCCACTCGTTCCCTATACAAGTCAGCAGAGGGGGCTACTGAGTTTCTGCCATCTACATCATTAATCAAAGCTGTCAGTTCTTTAAGACGTGCCTGCCGTAATTTGTTTGCGTTGGCGTTATAAGATATAATCTGCCCACGTATATACGCTTTCATTGCTTCCCAGAGGTTGCCAAAACTAGTTTCAGGTGACTGATTCATTTCTAGGAAGAAATCGATCTGAGCTGAAATGAAGTTAACAAAGTCCTTTTCAGATAGAAGGCGTGGATTGAGTCGCCAGGTGTGGTGTGGAAATTCAATATTCTGAGAAGTAAGTGTCATGGTTATTGGGCTATGATCAGAAATTGTGATGCCCTCGTAAGTGCTAGCCCTCAGAAGAGGGAGGAGCCTTCTGTCTAGCAAAAAATAGTCTATTCTAGAGTATGACTGGTGTGCAGCAGAGAAGAAAGAATATTGTCTAGATTTTGGATTTCTATATCTCCATGCATCAACCACTCCATACGCCTGAAGATAGGTATTTATGATCTCGGCTGACTTACTTGGTGACCGGGTTGAGCTACTAGAGCGATCCAAAATAGGGTCTAAAACACAGTTCAGGTCCCCCCCTAGAATCAGTTGATGAGTATCCAAATCGGGAAGCAAAGAAAAAAGGGTGCTAAAAAAACTGGAATTATCCCAATTAGGACCATAAACACACGCAAGTACCACTGGCCAATTAAGAAGACGTCCTTGAACAATAATATAACGACCATCTTTATCAGAGATGGCCTTAGATTGCACAAACTGTATCTCTCTACGAATAAGGATGGCTGTGCCCCGAAATTTAGCGTTTAGTCCAGAATGAAAAATTTGGAGAAAGCCCCCTCTCTTGAGTCTACTGTGGTCTTTATTGAGCAAGTGAGTTTCGGTCAGAAATGCTATGTCAGTTCGCAGTTTTGATAATTGTGAGAACACCTTGTTCCTTTTAACTGGATGATTAAGTCCTTTAACGTTCCAATTCGTTAATATCATAACTGTAACATATATTGGACGTTGACAGATCTCTGTCGGGTTGCGAAAAGAACACACCAAAAAAAAAACACACACAGATATACACACACACATAAATCAAAAACCCACCCCGCTGGCCTCTCCCCAAATAAGAGGCTGCGTATCCCCCCCAACACATACTCGTAACCTTCAAAGCTTACCCTGTGAAACTGAGCCACACTGGAACTATGTAAATAACAGGGTAAAATTAACGCAGCTAAACTCAACTTGTATATCCCACTTGACTAGGTCTATATGATTGTACAGTCCAGAAACTGCTCTTTCCGGTCGGTGACTCGGACATTCTTTGCGTGATAACATGGATTATATTTAGTGCCACTCCTGGATTCGCCCATCTTAATAATGGAGGAGTAGAACAGTCATCTTTGGTAAATCCACCCTTATTGAACGAAAGCTGAAAAACAAAACTAAAATGTACAGAAGTCAGGTACCTGAAACGTTGACTCCAGTTTAAACGCTGTCACGGGTGTAAATCTACGTGGCACTAATCCAACATATCGCTGTGATTCAGAAGTAAGTTAGACCCTAATGACGCGCACGCCTAGTCAAGGTTTGGGTTTCAGGTTATTCTGAATGAAGTCCTTAGCCAGTTTCGGATCCTTGAAACGTGAACACTCGCCATTCCCCAGCGTTATCCTCAGCTCCGCAGGGTACCACAGCCCATACCGTACTCCCTCACAGCCTCGTAGCATGTTCCTCACCTCACCGAAGCCTGCCCTCAGTTTAGCGACTGATTGGGTATAGTCCGGTTGAATGCGGATTCTATCACCTTCTCTGGTAGTCAACTGTTTCATCTGGCCAGCTTTCCTTAGAATTTCTTCTCTCTCATGGAAATAGTGGCATCTGATGACGAAGGCTCTCGGTGGGCCGTCGTCGGCTGGCCTCTCGCGCAGAGTCCGGTGTGCACGGTCAAGCAAAGGGAGCCGCTCCAGACCGAGTGTTTCCTTCAAGCATAGTGAAACAAACTCAGTCGTGCGCTTGCCTTCTTCCCGTCTCTCCTTTATCCCGATAATCCGGAGATTGCAGCGACGCGACCGTGCCTCCAGGTCCTCATTCCGTGTTTTCAGCCCTGCGAGCTCCCTCTGCACGTTAGCCATATCGCGTTCCAGAGCTACCACCCGGTCAGAATGGTCGGTTGCCGAGGACTCTAGGGTAACCACTCGTTTCTCCAGCGCGGCGTTTTTAGCATTGGCATTATCGTTGGCCAATTTAATCTCCGCCTTTAGCTGTTCCACCTGGTTCCGGAGTTCGGCAGTTTGCGCTTCTGCTGAAGAAAGTAGTTCAGTCCTCAGCTCGGCTATGGCTTTGAGGATGGCGTCCTGTTCATCCTCCGATCAGCTGTAGCATTAGCCTCCGGGTTAGCTTTGGAGTTAGCACGCGTATCCGGCATTTTCCAGGCTTTTCCGTGTGTCCCACGCTTGTTTCACTCAAAATATCCGACTTGGCACAAGCACTTCACTTTATGTGCGAGTATTTTAAGAAGCTTGCAAGCTTAAGTAGCTACATTAAATGTAAAATGACAGTTCCAGTGGGGAGCCCAGCAAAAACGCGTCCTCACATGGTGCCGCTCTCTATCGCCCCCGATGGAGGTAATGTTAGTAAAGTTAGGATAACACAGGGACTTTGAGGTGATGGAGGTAATGTTAGTAAAGTTAGGATAACACAGGGGCTTTGAGGTGATGGAGGTAATGTTAGTAAAGTTAGGATAACACAGGGACTTTGAGGTGATGGAGGTAACGTTAGTAAAGTTAGGATTACACAGGGACTTTGAGGTGATGGAGGTAACGTTAGTAAAGTTAGGATAACACAGGGACTTTGAGGTGATGGAGGTAACGTTAGTAAAGTTAGGATAACACAGGGACTTTGAGGTGATGGAGGTAATGTTAGTAAAGTTAGGATAACACAGGGACTTTGAGGTGATGGAGGTAAAGTTAGTAAAGTTAGGATAACACAGGGACTTTGAGGTGATGGAGGAAACGTTAGTAAAGTTAGGATTACACAGGGAATTTGAGGTGATGGAGGTAACGTTAGTAAAGTTAGGATAACACAGGGACTTTGAGGTGATGGAGGTAACGTTAGTAAAGTTAGGATTACGCAGGGACTTTGAGGTGATGGAGGAAACGTTAGTAAAGTTAGGATTACACAGGGACTTTGAGGTGATTGAGGAAACGTTAGTAAAGTTAGGATAACACAGGGACTTTGAGGTGATGGAGGTAATGTTAGTAAAGTTAGGATTACACAGGGACTTTGAGGTGATGGAGGTAACGTTAGTAAAGTTAGGATAACACAGGGACTTTGAGGTGATGGAGGTAACGTTAGTAAAGTTAGGATTACACAGGGACTTTGAGGTGATGGAGGTAATGTTAGTAAAGTTAGGATTACACAGGGGCTTTGAGGTGATGGAGGTAATGTTAGTAAAGTTAGGATAACACAGGGACTTTGAGGTGATGGAGGTAATGTTAGTAAAGTTAGGATTACACAGGGACTTTGAGGTGATGGAGGAAACGTTAGTAAAGTTAGGATTACACAGGGGCTTTGAGGTGATGGAGGAAACGTTAGTAAAGTTAGGATTACACAGGGACTTTGAGGTGATGGAGGTAACGTTAGTAAAGTTAGGATAACACAGGGACTTTGAGGTGATGGAGGTAAAGTTAGTAAAGTTAGGATAACACAGGGACTTTGAGGTGATGGAGGTAACGTTAGTAAAGTTAGGATTACACAGGGACTTTGAGGTGATGGAGGTAACGTTAGTAAAGTTAGGATTACACAGGGACTTTGAGGTGATGGAGGTAACGTTAGTAAAGTAAGGATTACACAGGGACTTTGAGGTGATTGAGGTAACGTTAGTAAAGTTAGGATTACACTGGGACTTTGAGGTGATGGAGGTAAAGTTAGTAAAGTTAGGATTACACAGGGACTTTGAGGTGATGGAGGGAACGTTAGTAAAGGTAGGATAACACAGGGACTTTGAGGTGATGGAGGTAACGTTAGTAAAGTTAGGATAACACAGGGACTTTGAGGTGATGGAGGTAACATTAGTAAAGTTAGGATAACACAGGGACTTTGAGGTGATGGAGGTAACGTTAGTAAAGTTAGGATAACACAGGGACTTTGAGGTGATGGAGGTAACGTTAGTAAAGTTAGGATAACACAGGGACTTTGAGGTGATGGAGGTAACGTTAGTAAAGTTAGGATTACACAGGGACTTTGAGGTGATGGAGGTAACATTAGTAAAGTTAGGATTACACAGGGACTTTGAGGTGATGGAGGTAATGTTAGTAAAGTTAGGATTACACAGGGACTTTGAGGTGATGGAGGTAATGTTAGTAAAGTTAGGATAACACAGGGACTTTGAGGTGATGGAGGTAATGTTAGTAAAGTTAGGATTACACAGGGACTTTGAGGTGATGGAGGTAACGTTAGTAAAGTTAGGATTACACAGGGACTTTGAGGTAAAGTTAGGATTACACAGGGACTTTGAGGTGATGGAGGCAATGTTAGCTTTATTACATGAGAATGATGAGGAATGGCTGATAGCAAACGGTGAAGACTGAGAAGTGTTGGATGAGCAGCAAGTGTGTATTTTAGGCTACATCATTTTATTTTAGATATTTGGGTTAAAGGTGTGTTGAAAGGCAGCATCGTTTGAGATTTGTAGCCTCTATGCTGTGGGTCAACATGTTTTAAAAAGCACTAAAACAAGTGAAATAACAGATTTTAAAACTGATAAATGATCAGTTAACTTAAAAAGTAAGTGTAAAAAATATAATATGTATAAAATGTAATATTAGCAAAAGGTACTCCCACACTGAATAAGAGTAAAACAGTGTCAAATGCTTTTAAGACTGTTTGTAGCCTGATACAAATGCATGTTATAGCTTTTTAAAGGAGGAAGCAGCTTTAACCTAAATAATTAGAATTAAGCTGTTATATCAGAGAAATTCCGAAAATACATATTATACATGAATTCAATAAAACCGACAACTGACAACCCAAATCTGGTCACCCTAGTTTAGAATAGCATTGCTAAGGAAAGTATATGATTAAAATAACAGTGTGTTTTATAGTCCCAGTCTGGGTTTGCTGGACCTGGTGGAGATCGAGAGGAGCCTGAGGGAGGCTAAAACTGAGAGAGAACGCTTACTGAAGGGGAGAGTGAGTAATACACAACACACACACATACACACATCCACAACTCTCACACACTTTCACACACACACACACATCCACAACACTCACGCACAACACACACAGAACACACACACACATCCACAACACTCACACACTTTCACACACACACACACACACACACATCCACAACACTCACACACTTTCACACACACACACACACACACACATCCACAACACTCACACACTTTCACACACACACACACACACACACATACACAACACTCACACACTTTCACACACAGAACACACACACACATCCACAACACTCACACACAACACACACACACACACATACACAACACTCACACACTTTCACACACACACACACACATACACAACACTCACACACTTTCACACACACACACACACACATACACAACACTCACACACTTTCACACACAGAACACACACACATCCACAACACTCACACACTTTCACACACACACACACACACACACATCCACAACACTCACACACAACACACACACACACACACACACACACACATCCACAACACTCACACACTTTCACACACACACACACACACACATACACAACACTCACACACTTTCACACACAGAACACACACACACATCCACAACACTCACACACAACACACACACACACACATACACAACACTCACACACTTTCACACACACACACACACATACACAACACTCACACACTTTCACACACAGAACACACACACACATCCACAACACTCACACACAACACACACACACACACATACACAACACTCACACACTTTCACACACACACACACACATACACAACACTCACACACTTTCACACACAGAACACACACACACATCCACAACACTCACACACAACACACACACACACACATCCACAACACTCACACACTTTCACACACACACACACACACACACATCCACAACACTCACACACAACACACACACACACACATCCACAACACTCACACACTTTCACACACAGCACACACACACACACATCCACAACACTCACACACAACACACACACACACACATACACAACACTCACACACTTTCACACACAGCACACACACACACATCCACAACACTCACACACTTTCACACACAGCACACACACACACATCCACAACACTCACACACAGCACACACACACACATCCACAACACTCACACACTTTCACACACAGCACACACACACACATCCACAACACTCACGCACAACACACACACACACACATCCACAACACTCACACACACACACACACATCCACAACACTCACACACTTTCACACACACACACACACACACATCCACAACACTCACACACTTTCACACACAGCACACACACACACATCCACAACACTCACGCACAACACACACACACACATCCACAACACTCACACACACACACACACATCCACAACACTCACACACACACACACACATCCACAACACTCACACACTTTCACACACACACACACACACACATCCACAACACTCACACACTTTCACACACAGCACACACACACATCCACAACACTCACACACTTTCACACACACACACACACATCCACAACACTCACACACAACACACACACACACATCCACAACACTCACACACTTTCACACACACACACACACACATCCACAACACTCACACACACACACACACACACACACATCCACAACACTCACTCACACACAGCACACACACACACATCCACAACACTCACACACTTTCACACACAGCACACACACACATCCACAACACTCACACACTTTCACACACACACACACACACACACATCCACAACACTCACGCACAACACACACACACACATCCACAACACTCACACACACACACACACATCCACAACACTCACACACTTTCACACACACACACACACACACATCCACAACACTCACACACTTTCACACACAGCACACACACACATCCACAACACTCACACACTTTCACACACAGCACACACACACACATCCACAACACTCACACACTTTCACACACACACACACATCCACAACACTCACACACTTTCACACACACACACACACACACACACATCCACAACACTCACACACTTTCACACAAACACACACACACACACATCCACAACACTCACACACTTTCACACACACACACACACACACACATCCACAACACTCACACACTTTCACACACACACACACACACATCCACAACACTCACACACTTTCACACACAGCACACACACACACACACACACACACACACACACACACACATCCACAACACTCACACACAGCACACGCACACATCCACAACACTCACACACTTTCTCACACACAGCACACACACACATACACAATATACACACCAGCATGCACAATAATCGTAAACAATTAAGCAGTGCTAATAATGTTGAGGAATGCTAACTCTGGTACTGCACTGTTAGCAGCCTGTGGCCATGGAAGTGACTGCAACACCAGGATTCAGTGATTTATATGTGTGAGTGAACACCTTCTGCAGTGTAGTGAATATTAGAGAGAGAGGTTTATTAGGGAAAACTGTACAGTGTGTACTGTACTCGTACTTAAACACAGAAATGCTTGATTGGTGATAAATCTGGCTTATGAGCAGGACGAAGTATCGCAATGGGAAACCCGTTCTGTGTGTGAGTGAGCATCATCCTGCTGAAAAATGCTATCAGTTGGAAGTTCTGCCATGAGTTAGTGTTCGTGCTTCCCGTGTTTCACTACTAGGGGTGACTGACTGATGTTTGAGATGCTCTCCAGATCATCAATCACGCTGCAGTTTACAGTGTGAACTCTTCAGTCCACAGCAAAGACAGATTTGAAGCACCGCTCACCACGGGCCTCCAAACTCAAACCTGACCCTCATCAGAACCCAATCAGAACCTGGATTCATCACTGTTCCAGTCTGAAGGATCCAGGTTCTGTTCACAACAGACCATAGACTGTGTATAGCTGGACAGAGCATCTTCTCTAAAAAGTGAAGCCACCACAAGTCTGGCGCCCCCTGCTGTTCGGTTGCAGAAAGCTGTCCCCATAGGTTTCAATGGCAAAACGGACAACTTTTAATCACATTTTTTCCCAATATGCCGTAATTCTACCTCCATTATTTAAATGCTGCAGCTAGTGTAACCTCTGCTTATATTGTTAATTTTTATATCATTTTTATAGTTTCATTGTGTAAAGGGTAAGAGCAGATGCACTGTATCAAAAACCGTCATTCAACAACAGAAGCTCCGCCCACTTCTCTACTACAATACAGTTACTATATTCACTAATACCACTTTACTACAACTTTACAACTGTACACAACACAATGAGCTTTTGAGCTTAGTTTAGTTGGTTATTTTCCCATTTTATATCTATTTTTTCTGTTTTTATTAAATGTTTTTATTAGCTTATTAGCTTCTAGCTTGTTAGCATACAGAACGTCTCCCTGGTCTTTTAAATGAATGTTGATTTTTTAATTTAATAGCTGTATCTAACTATTTTAAGCCAGACAGACACTGTGTGATTTTTTTAATCAGGTGCTGAGAGCTCATCTGCATGTTTGAATGGTTGTCCTGTACGAAAACGCACCTGATTTATATGCTGATACTGTAGTCTGACTCGCAGGCTGAGAGACTGAACGTCACGCAGCCCCAAAGCAGTAGAATTAGCGCCAGATCCCCGCGAGCCGCGCACTCATTAATCCAGCTGCACATCTTTAAGGGCGCAGATGAGCGCATCACTTTCCTCGGCCGGTCGCGCTCCAGGAAATAGTCTGTGACGTATTCATCTGTTTTTTAATACTATTTTAATTTTATATAAAGCTATGGCATGATAATCACCATATAGCTAAGTAACCAAGTCTTATTGGTAACGAAAATTCTCCTTAACTTCTTAACTAATTAATTCTCCTTAACTAATTAAAACAGTAATTAAAAGAAAAACTAAAACAAACTGAAATTACAGATTGAATACCCTCATTTTCATGTTTGTTTATTTATTTATAATTGATTTATATAAATGTGGTATATCATGATATATATCGTTATCGTGATATAAAAAATAAAAAAGATTTTCCCATATCGCCCAGCACTACTTCTAAGTAATAATGATTCATAAAATTATTTTTTTTTACCTTTTAAATCTTTATCTGATTTAAATTTGAATGAAACATGTTTAAGTGAAGGGTGTTCTGTAAACTTACCAACATATACTTGTACTTATATGCAATAAAAAGGCATTGTAAGATCTAGCTGCTGTTTTATTTATTCAAATTCCTACTCCATGGAAAAAATGGGCTGGATTTGGGCATGAAACTCCCGGGCTGAAAAGGGTCCCTGTCATGGTTTGGGGGTGTTTGGGTCAGTAATTTCTGCAATGCAGCATTAAGGCAAAAAAAATTACATCTTACAATTTTAGAGCAGCATATGCTGCCTTCAACAACATATATTTTACAGCAGGGATTTTTATGCATTTTTCATCAAGACAATGTTAAACCACATGCTGCATACATTATGAAGACATGGCAGTAGAAGCAGAGAGTACTGAACCGATCTGCCAGCAGTTCTGATCTGTCCCCAGTAGAGAATAACGCGTGGAGAATTTAGAAATGTTAAATGTGATAATGATAATATGTGATATGTGATAATAATCCTGTACTGTTACACAGCTTACAGCACAGTTTACAGGTAGAATGAGAGGAAATAACGCATGAAACTCTTCATTGCTTGTTATAATTAGTACTAAACATATTGTAAGAGCTATAAGATAGAATGGTAAAAGTATAAAGTGGTAAATGTTTTATGGTCGTAACTGTGTTTGAAAAGAGTGTTTCACTGCATTCAGCAACAAGAGCTTTAGTGAGGCGCTGCGGCACATTCTGCTGCTCTGTTTGCTGCTCATCTAATTTGAGTTAACTCAGAAATCACGCCAGTTTGGTAACTTGAAATTGACTTGCCTTTATTTTATGTCAGGCAGTCCCGGTGTGTTTGTGCGCGCGCGCGGGTGTAATAAGGAAGTTCTCTCAGAGAGTGAAAGTGAAAGTGCTCTTAGGTCTGTACTGCTGGAAAGCGGAGCACCAGGGTCCGGTGCAGTGATGGCATCTCTGGAGGAGGAGGTCCAGTGCACGGTGTGCTGTGATATCTTTACAGAACCGGTTCTGCTGTCCTGCAGCCACAGTTTCTGCAGGAAGTGTCTGCAGCAGGTCTGGAGTAAAGGCCGGCCGGAGTGTCCGCTCTGCAGGCGACGCTCTTCCAAGGAGTTCCCGCCGCTCAACCTGGCCCTGAAGCACGTCTGTGATCTGCTGAGGAAGAGGGAGGTGAAGAGGCTGAACGCTGGGGTGAATTGTGATCTTCATCAGGAGACCCTCTGTCTGTTCTGTCGGAATGATCAGAGGCCGGTGTGTGTGAGCTGTGTGAGCTCCACCAAACACAAGGGACACGAGTTCTGCAGACTGACGGAGGCCGTCCAGGAGAAAAGGGCAAGTGGAAGACTTATCATACACAACACTTTAGTGTAAACTTTTTACACCACGTATACGTTTTTACTGAGTGTAAATTAATAAATAAACAAATAACTAACTTGTAGATCCACACTGGGACACAAGGCGGCGATATATACCTGTAGATCACCATTTCCCTGTTTCTTAAGCTCAATTGGACTTGTTTGAATATAGTCGCGGGTAAAAAATGTTTAATAAAACAGCTGATGAGCAGACAGGATATATTCAGAAACGGCCTGGTGGTGGATATCACGTTTTTAAATTATTCTAATAGTAATAATATTATACTTGTAAAATTATTAATTATTATTAATTATATTATTATATAATATTAATTTCACATACAAAACAAGCTGTGTACTCATCAGACTACAGCAGGAAACACACATCATCACAGCATATTTGCAGGAACCATACATGTATCTGGTGATTCACTGCCTATATTATTAGTATGTTTTTTAGGTTTTTGTAATTATTATAAAAGAAGATTCTAATGAAACAAGTCTATTACAATAATTAAGACTTAGTGAGGATAATTAAATATAGCAATACTAATAATTCCCTTATGAACAAAATGCTTCAATAGTATAATTAGACTTTATTCGGCAGGTTTTAGGGGCTGGACTTTGGGCTGGATATTTTTACTGGATGTTGCAGCCCTGACCAGCCTCATTCCTGGTGAAACAGGGCCGGGCCTTAGACTGGTAAAAGATCTCAGAGCTATTAGGAATCAGGCATTTCGCCATTTGTTAAATCATTATTTAAAACAGCTGACCAGCAGTAGGTCAAACAACTCAAACAGAAGAGAAGGGAAAGGTCAATTATCAGTTCAAATTCCAGCTACAGCTCTAAGCTTCATGCTCAGATGTTTTAGGAAGGCTGAGGGGAGGAGCCACAAGCTAAACATCTGCACAACATTCAATTCAGTTTTAACTGCAGCTCATTTACTAATGTTTTTGGGACTGAGTGTATGTATGCTGAGTCAGGAGAACCTTTATTATTTTATGTGTCAGAATGTCTAGACCAATGGTTTTACATTTACATACAAACTTTACAGTTTAAGATGTTTTCTCTTTTTCTCAGGATGAGCTGGAGGCAGCTTTACACCCACTGAAGGAGAAAGTAGAAAATCTTGAGAAAATCCAGCATATCTGTACTTCCACTGCCAAGTACATTAAGGTAAAATATATCATTTACAATGGCGTGAAAAAGTATTTGCCCCCTACAGATTTATGTTTTTTTTTGTCATACTAACATTTTTATGATTATCAAACAAACTTTGATATCAAACAAATATAACCTGATTAAATATAAAAATCAGTTTTAAATGATGATTTATTTTTAAATAATGAATTATTATACTATCCAGACCAATCTAG
Source organism: Astyanax mexicanus (assembly GCF_023375975.1). Classification (NCBI taxonomy): domain Eukaryota; kingdom Metazoa; phylum Chordata; class Actinopteri; order Characiformes; family Acestrorhamphidae; genus Astyanax; species Astyanax mexicanus. The sequence continues at coordinate 197,305 of NW_026040061.1, forward strand.
CCCTGTCTGAAAAGTGTTTGCCCCTCCATAAATGATGTACTTGGGTTCTGCAGCAGGACAATGACCCAAAGCACTCAAGCAAGTTCACCTCTGAATGGATTAATAAAGTAAATAAAGGTTTTGGAGGGTCTTGTTAAAGTCTGACTGAGATGTTGTGGATGATCTTAAACAGGACTTTTATGCTGGAAAATCCTCCAATGATTCTGAATTAAAATAATTCTGTAAAGAAGAGTGGAACTAAATCCCTCCACAGAGATGTGAAAGACTTGTTATCAGTTATCAGTAAAGCTTGGTTGCAGTTGTTGCTGCCGAGAGTGACACAACCAAATTATAAGATTTAGGGCCTAAACACTTTTTCACACAGGGTTAGATTGGTTTGGACATTATTTCCTTTAATAATAAAAAAAGATTTAATAAAGACTTTTATATTTACTTAGATTATATTTGTTTGTTATTAAAGTTTGTTTAATAATTACACATCAAACAGAGCTGAGAGTAAAACACAGCTGGGACTGTGAACCAGTAAATATTGAGACTGTTCTCTAGGAAATGCTGTAGAAAACCACTTTGTTTCGGAGCATTTAAAAGTAGTAGTAAAACATCTAAAGATTGACCTCAGGGTCAGTCGATCAGAGTGTCTTACTTTACTCTAAAACAGGAAATGCTAAGCTATCCCTGCTAACTCACACTGGGTTTAGGCTGTCACCATGTTTAGCTGTGTAAACACAAAAATAACTTTTTTTAAAACATTTTAACGAAAATAGACAAATTCAATAAATAAAATGACTGCCATAAAATGAATACAATCAAAATGTTCAGGTAAATGTTTAAAAAACGTAAAAATAAATTAAATAAAGTGCAAATTAAAATACAGCTGTATATGCAAATAATGTTTTGGACTTTTGAAATATTGAATGGTAGAACCAGAAGCTGCTCCTCATATTAGTGACAAAGAATAACAGTAACATCAACAGCTATTTGACTATTTTAAAGTAAAAAAATACACTCAAAAAATGTAATAAACTATAAAAATAAACTTCATAAAATGCAAATTAAAATATAGCTGTATCTGCAGTCTTTTGAACTTTTGAAATGCTAAATGGTAGGACCAGAAGCTGATATGCAGATTAGTGATCATTTTGACAAGTTTCAAGTTTCATTTTCTGTTTACTTCTTAATGAGACACTTGGGCCTGCTTCTCAGACTCGCTTTCTCCGTTCACAAAACCATATTTAATAAAATCTGTGGTATATTTTCTAACAACTTTGGCCTTTTTTGATGGGTTACCTTCATTTTTGTCTTCCACTTTTCTCTTAAAATATGCTTCCACTTTCGGTAGTTAGCTGAGGTTCTTCTTCTACGTTTTAAATAAGTTGTTAACATCTGAGTGACGCAAGTGAGAAAGTGTATTGGACCTTATGAAAAATCAAAGGTAAAAACTGTTGTTCTTTTGAGGCCCTCAAGGTGGCGCTCGCGGCCCACGGGTTAAGAATCCCTGTGGTAGACGAAGAACAGTTTTGGGGAATGTCTGCAGAGATGAATAAACTGTTGACCATGTCCAGTGTTTGTTAGCAATGCTAGCCTAGCATCTACTGTTGTGATTGTTAACTTGTCCTGTCTGATGGATTGAATCTGATAACTGAGATAAATCAGCATAGTCTAATTATTTACTGAACTGAAGGCTGGGGAAGTGAGTAAATGAATGAAGGTTCTCTTGTAGAGTCAGGCTGATAACACAGAGGCTCAGATAAAGCAAGAGTTTGCTAAGCTGCACAGTTTCCTACGGAAAGAAGAGGCGGAGCGCATCGCTAAACTCCGCCAGGAGGAGGAGCAGAAGAGCCAGACACTGCAGGAAACCATGCAGACTATCAACAGGAAGCTGGAATCTCTCTCTGAGACTATCAAGACCCTTGAGTACAAGATGAAAACAGAGGATGTTCCTTTCCTTCAGGTGTGTCTGATCCAGCAGGACCTATATCATTACATCACATTATCAATTACCTCTTTTTTAGGATTATTAATTTGAGTCTTGTTTTTTTTTCAGAGCTTCAGCCAGACCAAGACCATGTAAGTTTCAGGTTCTACTATCAGATTAGAGAGTATCAACATCCTTTTTTGTCATACTGATATTTTTCAGACAAACTTTAATATCAGAAAAAGATAACCTGAGATATAAAAAATGTATTTATTAAAGGAAAATCTAGCCCTATGTAAAAAAAATATTTGCCCCCTAAATCTAATAACTTGGTTGCGTCACTCTCGGCGGCAACAACTGCAATGAAGCTTTACTGATAACTGATAACAAGTCTTTCTCATCTCTGTGGAGGAATTTAGTTCCATTCTTCTTTACAGAATTCAGATACATTGGAGGATTTTCCAGCATAAAAGTCCTGTTTAAGATCATCCACAGCATCTCAATCAGACTTTAACTAGACCCTCCAAAACCTTTATTATTTTAATCCATTCAGAGGTGAACTTGTTTTTTGTGTGCTTTGGGTCATTGTCCTGCTGCAGAACCCAAGTTACTCCTGAGCTTAAGGTCTCAAAGGAATAGATGGAGGATTTCATTCTCCTTCAGGATTTTCTGATAAACAGCAGAATTCCTGCTTCCATCAATTACAGCAAGTTATCCAGCAGCCCCAGACCATCACAACACACACACACTACCACCACCATGTTTTACATCATTCAGTATGATGTTCTTTTTATGAAATTATGTGTTAGTTATACGAGAGTTAACTGAGGTGAGTGAGACCTGCAGTTCTTTAAATGTTGTTCTGGGTTCTTTTGGGATCTCCTGGATGAGTTCTTCATGCCCTTTTAAAGTTTATTTTATGTAGCGCCTTTCTAGAAATCCAAGGACGCTTTACAATTTACACGTTTTATACACAACCACTCATCCACACCGATGAGAAGTGGCAGCGTTCAGCGTACTCTCAACCGGAAACAACCGTCCACTTGGAGGACCGCATCGGGCAATACAGCATTAACCCAGTGCCAATTAATACCTGGGTACACAGTCATGCATACATTTACACACACATGCAATTTAGAGTTTAATTTTTGGGGGGAATTTAGAGTATCCTGATCTCCATGTTTTTGGACTGTGGGAAGAAACCTTAGAGGAAACCCACACAGACACGGGGAGAACATGAAAACTCCACCCAGATAGGGACTTGAACCCCAGACCCCAGTGCTGGGAGGCAAATGTGTTAACCACTAAGCCAAAGGGCCGCCCATAGCAAGCACTTAACCCATTATAACAACCAAATATAACAATTGTCTGGATTATGAAAAGCAAAGTCCTTGTATCTCCATTACTTACAATTTTTTAAGTTTGTCTTCAATGTGAATTAGGCATTTGTTGCTTATTTCAGAATGTGATGAAAAATGGACTGATAGAAATGCTGTAAAGTTGAAGATACAAGGTTTTGGACTGTGTTTGGACTGATTGTGGAAAAAAAATGAACTGATATCACAATGTTATGGTTTCTGGTTTCAGGGTACAGGACACACTGCAGGATCCTGGTGATACTCCTGTCCCGCTGATAGATGTTGCTAAGCATCTGAATGTGCTGAAGTACCAGGTGTGGGAGAAGATGCTGGGCATAGTGCAGTACGGTGAGTTCACCACAGGAGGCGCTGCAGTGTAGAGCCTTTACACCCAGCTACGATCTTTTACTACCTTTAGAACAGGAAATGATGTAACTACCCGTTCCGATGTTCATATAAAGAGCTAATTTCCCCCTGAGATCCACCTACAGCTTCTGTATGAGTCTATGAAATTTAATCACCCATTATTCATTTCCACACCAGCCTGTTTTCACCCTTGTCCTTGCACACTCTACCTTTACCACTAATTGTATGCTAATCAGCTGTGTCTGCTGAAGGATAATTGAATTTATACAGGTTTAGATATTCAGTGTGTGGAATTCTGCTCAGTTCTGATGGTTTTAATAGATTTGATGTCATATTGTGCCGTGTTCCTAAGAGGTTTTAGAGATGGAACACAGAACGGTGTAACCGGACTGTTTGTGCCGTTTCAGTGCCGCTGTGTTTGGACCCTCTTTCTGCACATGCCCAGCTCTCGCTGTCGGAAGAGCTGACCAGTGTGAGCTACAGCCACCGGGGTAAAGGCATCCCTGGCAACCCGGAGCGCTTCGACCCGTATGTGTTTGTGCTCGGGGCCGAAGGCTACGACGGCGGAACCCACAGCTGGGAGGTGGAGGTGGGCAACAAGGCGAACTGCCGCATCGGGGTGGCCCGGGGGTCCGTGCAGAGAAAGGGCCACTTCTCTGTATGCCCGAAGGAGGGGCTGTACACCATTGTGTTCCGAAAACGAGAGTTCCATGCGGGAACCTTCCCTGAGACCCGTTTGGACTTTAAGAAAAAGCCTCAGAGAATAAAAGTGTGTTTATCGTACGACAAAGGTGAGGTGACCTTCACTGACCCCAGTGACGGAACTGTGATCTATATCTTTAAGGACACTTTCACCGAGAGGCTGTACCCTCTGTTTGGGCCAGCAAAAGACTCTGCCCCCCTGCGCATCTGCCCCATGACAGTAAGTGTCTCATATTAAAGCTGATCTACCAATCAGTGAACTGATCTGACCAGGACTACAAATTCCCCAAATACAGACAGGAACAGACACTCACTCATACATACTGTTATTTAAAATGCAAAAATTCATACAATACAGCAAATATTCCTTAAATGTTTCTGCAAGTTAACGCTTGACCAATTCTGTCTGGAGATTCTGCTCTGCCCATCAGAATTAAGTTTGGTTAAAAATCTGTTGTTTCCTGGCACAGACAAAAATGTTATCGTGGTCCATATGTAACTGGGAGGGTTTAGGACTTTGAGGAGGCTGCTGCAGAAGCTTATTGTTGGTCCACTTTATGTTTTCTAAACCTCTTCTCATGGGTTTGAGGTTGCTCTTCTTCTGAAACTCCAAACTGTGTCCAAGTTTTGAGTGTTGAGCTGATGGTTTGAGGGTCTGCTGAAGAACACTGGGGACACATTTCTTCTTCATGACTCCACCCACTGTATGAAATCCTTATCAGTTCCACTTGCAGCAGAACAGCTCCACAGCATGGAACTCTCACCACCATGTTTAACAGCTGATTACTGTATTACATGCTAACACTTACAGATCGAATTTACATAATGCTAGCTGAATCAAAAGCTGAAGCTGCTAATTGTTGATTAAATCTCAGATAATAATAAAAAGTATTCTGTCTGGTTCAGTTTGAAAAGACTGGTGTTATTTTATAACAGCCCCTTTAATGTTTATTGATAACATATTTGAAAATATAATACAGTGCATAGAGAATGTTATAATGTGTTAAATGTATTATATGGAATTATTTTATCTTTACATGTTTTGTAAAATTGATAACTTAATGACTAGAATAAAAATAGCAGCAGGTATGCTGGTGTTATTGGCATCTCTGTGGTGCTGTTCATAAGAGGCGTGGAACCATTTTTCTCTGTAAAGCGACTTTGAGACAACTTCACAGATTGGCTTGTCAAGTGTGAAGATACCTGGAGTGTAATACCTAAATCCAGTTTTATTTATTACTAGAAATGTATAAATAACTAGCCACTCACTAAAACTGCAGTACATTTATGTTACCAAAATATAAATATAAGGCCTGTGTGTATAACAGTGTTTTTCCGTTATAACGAATAAATCTGAATATTCGTTGCTGTGAAGAAGATCAGGGTCCATATCTGATTTTCCTTCTCTAATCTGACAACAGTAGCTGTACTGTTTCTGCTGAAAATGATCAACAATAAATACTGACTGAATTGCTAACCTCTGTTTGCTATTATACTTCATGTATTTGTTTATTCATAAATTAATGTATTTGTTTGTGTTCATGCAGAAATATAGGATTGTTTCCGTATAATTCATTTTGTATATTTAGTAAACTTTTTAATGATGTTTACTTATGAAAGTGTACCATTAAAACAGATCTGACCTGTTCAGGCTGGACTATAAGAGACCTCTGGAGATGTTTGTGGTATCTGTACAAAGACTAGCTTTACAGCAGATTCTTTATTTCCTATAAGTTGTGACGTGGGCGAAGCCTCCATGAACATCAGTGAGTTTTTAACCCTTGACCCGCAGTTCATCAGTTCTCCTTCCTTGAACACTGTTGGCAGGTACTGTCCACTGCATACCAGGAACACTCCATATGTCCTGCCTAATGTCTTGCAGATGTTTTGAACCAGTTAGTATCTAGAACATCACAGTGTGTCTGATGTAGTAGGAAGAATAAAGCTCGCCCCCAGCCAGCGTTCCGGTGGATGTGCTCAATTCCTTCAGCAGATCACCTGATTTACCATTGAGTGTATGAAATGGCTACAGCAGTTCAATTTCCAATCACTAGTGAGTGATTTCTTGTGTGTGTGAGCATACTTGGCCAATTAAGGTTGATTCTGATATACATTTATAGATTAGGCAGCGAGTGAACAGTCAGTTTTTGTAGTTGGATGTATTAAAGCAAAAACATTTTTGCTCACAGGATCTTCGCTACTTTCTTCAGAATGAGAAAATCGTTCTTTTTTTATATTTGTGTTTATTTGACTGTTTGATCCGAATTTTCTATAGTAAGACTGCATCACTGTTTATTAACTCCATTCATCAAAAAATGTGCACACAGTATAAATATAGTAAAGCAGATTAAAAAAAGTAAACAAAGTGTTAAACATTTTTGCATTGCAGTGGCTAGACTTAGACTCAGAACAGCCAGAGCCAAGACGCAAAGTGCAACTATGCAGAAAAGATCCACAACCACTTCCTGGACACTGCTGACACTCAGCGCATGTGGCAGGGCATCCAGACCATCACCAACTACAAGACATCTGCTTGTAACAGTGATGCCTCCCTTTCAGATGCACTGAACTCCACGACAGCAAGGAAGACATCACCTCCTTCAAACGACCAGGTACTGTGCCTGTCCTCAGCTGATGTGCGGAAAACTCTACTCAGAGTCAACCCACGGAAAGCCCCCGGACCAGACAGCACACCTGGCAGAGTGCTCAGAGGATGTGCAGACTATAATTATACACATAAATGCTGGATTGGTGATAAATCTGGAGATCTGCAGGACGAGGAAGTGCTGCAATCTGGTGGAGACTGTGTTCCTGTGAAACCCTTGCTGTGTGTGGGTGAACATTATCCTGCTGAAAAATGAAAGTTCTGCAGGAAAGAAAGCAGCAACATCCAGCAGGACCAGTATCTGCTCCTTAGTGGGAGGAGGAACATGAGGAACACTGCCCTCTAGAGAGACCTGTACTCCTAATAAATAATAATATTAATAAACAACAAATGCTGTGTTTATAAGAATCAGTATTACAGTATTATTAAACATGATATCATGATACTTTGATGTATTGAATTTTTACACCTCCAGTCCTGTTCACACTGATGTGTTTGGATCTGGTCAGATCCAGAAATGCCAGGTCGTTAAAGCACATAGACGCAGGTATACCTGAGAGGGAGTCCAGTTATCCCAGACAAAATGTATTGATCTCTGATCCCTAATTCAGTCGATCGGTCATGTGACCCGTGATAATTTAGTTAATAACAGAAGATGCTAGGCTAGCACGGCTAATACCCCACACTTAACCTGTTGCTATAAAGGGCTGCATTAGCACGGTTCTGTTTAGTCCAAATAAATCTGATCTCAGTTCTTATCAGTGTAAATACTTCTGTAGAACCGGTTCTGGTTCTAACTGTGTTTGTTCGGCCCAGTCTGACGTTCTGCGTAAAAACGTACGAGCGCCTCTTCTTCCTCGTAGCTCCGAGCGCCGAGAGCATGCGGATATGGATGGACGTCATCGTCACGGCAACAGACGAGCACAGCAGATACTGACCAGCACTCCTCCACCTGTCCTCCAACCACTTCTCCATCCTCCACACACTTTTCCTCTATCCTCTACCACCTATTCTCCAACCACTCCTCCACCCACTTCTCCTTCATCCTCCAACCACTTCTCCATCCTCTACCACCTATCTTTTAACCACTTCCCCACCCACTTTTCCTCCATCCTCCACCCACTTCTCCTTCATCCTCCAACCACTTCTCCATCCTCTACCACCCATCCTTTCACCAACTCTCCATCCTCCAACCACTTCTCCTCCATCCTCCACTCACTTCACCCATCCTACAACCCACTCCTACACCCACTCCTCCATCCTCTACCACCCATCCTTTCACCAACTCTCCATCCTCCAACCACTTCTCCTCCATCCTCCACTCACTTCACCCATCCTACAACCCACTCCTACACCCACTCCTCCATCCATCCTCCATTCCCCTTCTCCTCCATCCTCCACAACTCCTCCACCTGCTCCTCAATCACTCAGGACACTTGGATTCCTGTGCTGGTAAATGTTCTCTTAGTGTCTGTTGGATGACTGGATTCCTGCGTTCTTTCTTAGTGCTTTTCAACCAAAATAACGCTGGTTCTGAACTGGTTCCTTTCAGGCTTTTAGAACCATTGGTGCTTTTAGTGAACCGGCCCCTGTTTTCACCAGTTATAGTGGACCCAAGGATACTGTATGTCACAGCATACGTGATATACATACATCAACAGAGGGAGCTGAAGCTCCTACTTTTATTTTTTTTATTTCTATTGTTCTTGGTAGAAATGTGTTGAACAGTTCAAAATTCGGTTAGCGAACCAGAACAGAGTCCGTTCAAAGTGCTATCAGTGTGAGAACGGTCTGTATATAATGTGGCCCTCCTGTGGCCAGTTTGAGAACTACACTACATTACTTACGGGGTTGCTTCGTTTATTAACATTCAAATGTGAAAATTAAATGAATGTAAGAGTGTCTGCGTCTGGTCTCATATCTATACCACAAATTATCAAGTAATAATTTAGCTAAATATGTTTTAAGGCCCCGTGTCTGCGTGGGTTTCCTCCAGTACTTAGTAACGCGTTACTCTAATCTGACCCTTTTTTTCAGTAACGAGGAATCTAAAGCGTTACTATTTCCAATCCAGTAATCAGATTAAAGTTACTTATTTAAGTCACTGTGCGTTACTCTCTCTCTCTCTCTCTCTCCACCTCATCTCCTCCACACACACACACACCGCTCCCTTACCCATTCCCCCTCCGCTCTTCCCCAATCACACGCGTCTCGCTTTCTCCCCTGTCTCTCTCTCGCGCTCGACGTGTCTTTAGCGTTTTCGTTTTTCGCCAGTTCTCGGGCTCCCTATCTCTTTATAAAGGCGTTTTTTTTGCGGCCGCGTCCCAATTCACTAGCCAGGACAGCGGTCTGCACAGATCTGATTGGCAGAGGAGAGCGTTTGAAGATTTTACACCACACGTGATTGGAAGTTCACTGTGGCGCAGAGCGCACAATACCGTAAAGACAATAAAGGTTCCGGTGCTTTAAATGAACACTGTCAGAATTAAATCCTTCTCAGTAGTTGGGTCCGGTATGGGTCCGTATTGGACAACGTCTGGGTCCGGACCCGGACCGCAGTCTGCAAATATGTGATCCCTGGTCTAGACCATATACACGGTTCTGTTTTATAAAACCACTCCTTGCTGCCCTGCAGAGAACAACAAGTTCAATATTCAGTTTTACAGTGTTAAATATGTCAGGTCAAGAAAGACTTTCTTTATTTTATATATTTTTAATAAAAACAAGTATTTGTTTAGTAAAATCAAGAAAGACCATATTTTATTTTTTATTAAAAAAAAATATTTATGCTAAGTTAATTTTTTTATTTTTATAAAAAAAACTTATTTTTTTAGGAAATAGTTCAACTTAATAGAGATAAATTGTTGCTGTTAAAAATGCATTTTCCAATAAAGGGAGTATTGGTAAAACTGGTTATAATGTTTATGTTAAGGCGGCGGGAGGTGGTGTCTGCAGCTGCTGAAAGTAACTAATAAAGTAACTTGTAAAGTAACTTAGTTACTTTTAAAATCAAGTAATCCATAAAGTAACTAAGTTACTTTTTAAAGGACTTTTTTTTTTAAAGAGACTTTTTCAAAGTAACTATACCATCACTGGTTTCCTCCCACAGTCCAAAGACGGCACGTTCAGACTAATTGGACCTTGATTGAAACTGTCCCTTAGGTGTGAGTGTGTGAGTGAATGTGTCTGTTTGTCTGTCTGTGTCTGTCTGCCCTGATGGATTGGCGGCCTGTCCAGGGTGTATCCTACCTTCCGCCCCGATGCCTGCTGGGATAGGCTCCAGCCCTTAACGGATAAAGCGGTTGACAATGAGATGAGATGAGTATGTTTTAAGGCTCAGAATTTCTGGATATTATTAAACTAAGATTCTCTCTCAGGAGTAGTGAAGAGATCAGTTACCAGGATGTTATACAGGAGTTTTGTTGTGTTAAAAGAACTGTATAATCAGAAGCAGAACCGAGTCAGCATGTTAAGAACCAGTGCCTTCTCTACAGCCCGTCACCAAACATTTTAGATCTCCTAACTCAAAAACTAATAATTTCAAAAAGTATTAAACAAGTTTAATAGTTTATTAGATCAGTAGTTATTTTTTAAATATTTTTATTTTTTAATTGATTCATTTATCTTTAAAAAATATATGAATATGTATCGTAATAGCCATTGTTCATATAGCTAAATAAAAAAATATTTTTAGTCTCAATTAAATTAAAATACATTGCAAATACATGGAATGAAATTGTATATAATAATATAATTGAAATTCATAATATTTTATGTTTTGAGTGCAATAGAAAAATCTGTAATAGTGTGTTAATGAATTAAGAGTCCATTATTAATAGCTATATATGTAATATTTTTTTGTAATTCTCTGTATAATTCTGTCTTTGGTCGCTTAGCAACAGCAGCGCGCTACATTTCCCGGCGGAAGGATCAGCGAGTATTATCATTAATAACTCGGTTATTTCAGCATTTGTAGATCAGTACTCCTCCTGGGTGTTTCTAGAAACAATGAGACATGTGAGTTCAGTTGAGTTCAGGCGATTTCGAGTGATTTTAAGTGAGTTTATCTGATTTTAAGTAAGTTATGGTGAGATTCTACTCTCCTGTCAGATTCCTGTCACATTAGCCTGTTAGCAGCTAACAGAGTTAGCAGTGAATTAGCCCCGTTTCTCTTAAACTGTTTAATAAACGGAGGAAACACTAATAATTTATGGGTAAGTTGATGAGATTAAAGAAGTTTAGACTAATCTAGACTAATTAAATGCTGGTTTTAGGCGCAGTTTAAGTTCAGAAGCGGGTAAATTACTGGCTGTAGCTAAACGCTGCTGAAGTTTCTGAGGAGAAAGAGCATTTATTAGCTGCTGTACCTGAATAAGAAGAGTTTTAAGTGTTTAGATTAAACTAATTACCACTATTCTCACTGTTCTTCTCACTGCTATCTGTTATTTTAATTAATTTACCCCAGTAAAGTACAGTACAGTAAGTTATCCTCCAATTTTACCTCAGTTTAAGAGCCAGTTTAACAGATTTTTAAACTAATATTTCTCCTCCATCAGCCGGAGATTCCAGAGAGTTTACGCTGGAAACTCCTTAAACCTTCCTGCTGATTATATTTTATGGTAAATTCTGATGTAATAGTGTTTAAACTAATTAAATAATAAAATACTGTTATTCTGCTGCTGGTTTTCAGTGAACAGTAAACACTGTTATTGATGGTTCTCTTCATGGACAGGCTCCTTCCCATCATTTATTTATCTGCAGTTCTCTGTGAATAAATGCATATTTTCAGCTATTTCGGAGCTAAATGCAGAATATGTATGTTATTTTACTAACACATTTATGTATGTTACTAAAATGGCTCATGCTATTTTATGTTATGTTATGTTTAATGTGCAACACAAAACAAATGTTTGTATTAGAGTCGGCCATAACATTAAAACAACTGTTAGGAGGTGTGAATAACTTTAATTAACCAATTACCTGTTGATTTTCAGGAGAAATGGGAGAGTAAGAATCTGAAACACTTAAAGAGAACCAAACTGTAATTTCCTTAAATTTACCTCAAACATTTAACACTGACTTTTTCTTTTAATCAAATTATTATTTTCTGTTTAGATTCTCTCAGTCAGAAAAAAATAGGCAGATATTTTTAATAATAAATAAAAATAAAATAAAATAATAAAACTGTAATTATATTTGTTAGATGTCGAACATCTTAATGACACTAGATGGAGCTGTGCGCTTTTTTATTTTTTACCCATATTGTTTTAGCGCCATTATCTCACTGTGTAAAGTTAAATTAAATATTGACATTATTTTTACTGATTGATACAAAAGATAACATTCATACTATTCTCATTTTCCATTAAACATGAACTACGTGTTATATCTGCCCAATATCATTTATTTTACTACCGGAAATAGACAGATGAGTACATCATTAATAATGTGACATGTTGGAATATATATCATAATCATAATATAATCAAATTCATAAATTCATAAATAAATAATTATAAATGTGTCAAACAGTAGTTGTAATAGTGGTACTAATAATATGGAAGAGTGCAGCTGAACTGGAGCATATAGCGAGTTATTAAGAATTTTATTCAGAGAGATAATAACAGTGATAGCTTTGAAGATTTGAAAAGTTATAGATTTGAAAATTGTGATGATCGCAGTGTTAATGAAGCCTTTTTACGTTCTTATTGTTATTTTAACTTTCTATATTTGATTATAATAAATTGTGATATTTGTTTTACAAAATAGTGACTGTAGGAGTTTTGTGAAATGTATTATTTGTGCACATTTTATTATACAATTCATTAAAAATAAAAAGAGTGAAGGAGGGGGCGGGGTTTAGAAACAGAGCGGGAAAGAGAGAGATGAAACGCAGTGAAGGAGAAAGTGAAAGTAAGTTCAGTTTCCTCCATTAGAAGAGAACAGAAGTCCGGATTGACTCGGTAAGTTCAGAACTGAAGAGAATGTAGAACAGAACCGTGTAGCTTAAAGTCAGAACCGGTTCTAAAGGTTCCTCAGATCCAGAACCGGTTCTTTAAGCTCAGCTCAGTGTCCGATTCCACTGGAAGAACCAGGATCAGCATGGAGATCTGAACCGGGCCTGGATCAGACCTGGACCTGGTCTAGATCAGACCGGCTGGAGAACAATCAGCTGTAACAGATCAATAATGCTGTAAACTGAAGAGAAATGCGCAGATATAGATCGATATTTATTGATCACAGTGTAGTTTATGCTGTTTAAAGCGCATTACTGCTTAATGTGGGCTTTGATCTGTTGGGGAGATAAAAACACGGAGCTGCTATAAAGGCGTGTTTATATGCAGTAGCGCTGTTCAACCAGCAGGGGGAGCAACGGAGCTCAAGATCACGTGGTGTGTTAGTGTTTTTAATCCTGCTGTTTTATATTATACTTAAATAACATTTATTTAATACTATTAATAGTAATATTTTAATCATTATTAATATAAATAATTAGTGTTAGTGTTTTTAATCCTGCTGTTTTATATTATACTTAAATAATGTTTCTATTCTGATTCAGTATCATAATACTACTACTAATACAAATAATAGAATAGTGTGTTTGTTAATAATGTTGTGTAATGACAGTAAATGTCAGTAATCTAAGCTAATTTGTAATGAGGTTAAATCACACTGTTATGAAATGTTTTTGTTGATTTTGTTTAATTGTTTAATGCAGTTCTGATAATAATGTTATTATTGTAAGAATAGTGGTTTTATTGTAATGGCTGATCTGTTCTCAGGGGTTCCAGCTGTGTGTGAATGAAGAAGAGTAAATGATGGATCCTCAGAACTCCAGCAGTGGAGGAGGAGCCTCTGTCCTAAAGTGAGTAAATTAACTGATAGATTTTATTAGTAAAGTATTGTATTAATATTTTAATGGATGCAGCTCTAATCCTGGACCTGTGTTCCATTCTACCGATTTAAATACACAGAACCGGGGTTCTCCTGGACCAGAGTCAGAATGATATTAATTCTTTATTAAAAAATTATTCAGGTATAAAATAAACTAATTTAATAATCTGAGTTTGGCGTCTTTAGCACATGCTAATCGCTGGCTGTGATTTTACTGCAGAATAAATATTATTTGTGGTGGATTGAATTTACTCATTATAACTTGCTGGAAATGAGTAGCTGCATTATTTATGAAAATGGTTTATAATCATCTGTAAAGGAACTCCTAGCAGAAATGAGGGGATCCTGATGTCCTGCATTTGTATGATCAGATGATAAGGACTGGGTGTGTTACTAAAAGCTGTGAGGTAGAGCTTCTCACTAAAACATCTGGTTACTACAGTTAACCCATCACTGATCACAACAGATCACCTGGCTGATCCATTCTGTTCTCATCTATATCTTTTGCTATCTAACGTTCCCATGGAGAGAACTAAGGTTAGCAGAGAGTTGGCTAATATTAGCTGCGAGCTAGTACTAACGTTAGCGGCAAGGTGGCTAACTAAAAGGTAAAAATAATCCTTTACTATAAATAAAATAAATAAATACATTTAAAATTTACATGTTTTATATTAGAAAATAGTGCAAGAACCCTGCAGGCTTTGGGAAGCTTCTAAAACAGTTATAAAAAAGTTAGTGTGGAACCTGTGAATGAGTTTACTCCACACTTTACTCTCATCATCAATCATTATAAATATCTGTTTTTAGGAGGAAGAGAGCAGCATCTCCAGCCCCCAGTGGAGTGTCTATGAAGAGTGATCAGTCCATGGAACCACCTCTAAAGTTCAGCAGAGGAGGAGGAAGCTCTGGGTCTCGGTACATCACTGCACTAAACTACTGTTCTGTTCTGAGAGTGAAGCTCTTCAGTTCCTGATCTTTATTAAAGATGTGCTGTGTGTTGGAGTTTCACTGTGTTTAATGTTAACAGAACTGAAACCCAGAGAGGAGCTTCTCCAGAACCCAGTGGAGTGTCTATGAAGAGTGACGCCTCCATGGGTACTCCTCCGCAGTTTAGCGGTGAAGCTGTGACCTCTGACCCAAAGTGAGTGAAACTCAACTTATCTCAACTTATAAAACAACAGCTGAACGAAAGTGCTGTACAAAGATAGTTATAAAACAGTGGGGATGGAGCAACTTAACAAGGTAAGGTGGGTCGAGTCCATTTAAAGATTTAAAAACAAATAAAAGAATCTTAAAATGAACTATAACATGTACAGGCAGCTAGGAGGGAGGCCAGAATGGGAGCTAAATGCTCTCTCTTTCCTCGTTGATCCTGTTAAAAGTAACCAATACAATGTGGTCCAGACCAGGTTTCTTGGTTGCACTACAACATGTTTAATACCCACAGAAACAACACAAGAGGACAGACTGCTGTTAATAATGGAGAGAACTAGACTGTGAAAGACCTAGCATCACAGGAAGATCCTGCAGGCTTTATATTGTCCACCACAATCTTTACAGTATTTGTATTTATACAGTAGGTAACAGCGCATAGCACAATGTCAGCATGTCCCACACCAAATAAAGTGACTTTAAAGTTGGAAAATAAAGACAATACAATGCGCTGTTTACATTTAAAGTAATTTTTAAACACAGTCGCTATTTCTCCTTCCCAGCCTGAATTAAAATATAGACAGCCTGTCAGGTGTGGCTGGAGAAAAGGCACTAAGGCGGATGCAAATGCGAGTAATTTTAATGAACAATAAAGGAATAAACAAACCTGAAAACAAGGAATATGGAGAATACATAGAACACTGGAAACAAGGGACCTAACAGACATATAGCACAAGAACCAAGAACAAGTATAGCACAAGAACGAACACAAAGACAGAAAACACACTGACTATATATATACAGACGAGAAACAGGAAAGGTAATGACGGGGCAGAGTAACAAATTAACAGACACGATAAAATGTGAAAAAAAAAACAGGGAAACGTGAGCACAGATGCGAAATGACATGGAAACAGCACGTAAAAACCGAACCCCGGGGGCCGGCAGAAGGGAGGGGCCAGGACACTGGACAGGGGCACAAACAGAGACTGAATGGAGGGCTGGACTGGGTACATGAATGGAGACAGGACATGAGACAGGGGCCAGACACTGGACATGGACTGGCAGGGAGCTGACATGTGGACTGGATAGGGGGCAGGAGGAAGAACGGAGACTAGACAGGGGCTGCACTGGAGACTGGACAAAGGACTGGACAGGGAACTGGACATTAGACATCAGACTGGAGGGAACAGGGATGAATACATTAACTGGGACACTTGACAGGGACGGGAACAGTGACAGAAACAGAGACAGGCACTGGGACAGGGACAGTCATGCGAACAAAGGTAAACATAGGTGGGTGCCCAGGACTGGAAAACATCTGTGGGGCAGTCAGTGGGGCCTACCTGGGCACAGTTCTTGGGGTAAAGTTGGGAGGCCTTGAAGCAGGCCTGGGTGCACTGGGCCTGGAGCTCAAAGCACGAGTGGGAGCAGGTGCGGTGGGTGCTGCAAATACAGGTTCTGGTGCAGTGGCAGCCGCGCATGCAGGTTCCGGGTGGCAGGAGCCGCGGAGTGTGGCGCTGCTGCCGCGGGAGCCTTGAAAGTTAGCTCTGGAGCCACCGGGGAAGCTAGCTCTGTAGTTGCCGGGGAAGCTAGTTCTTGAGCCACCGGGGAGGAGGGAGCTGGCGTCTGGAGAGTCGCCGCTGCTGCAGCTCTTTCCGGGGTGGAGGCGGCAGATTCTTAAAAGAACTATGGCACACAAAGGAAAGCTGGAGGCAGGACTGCGCTCGGGCGTAGTGGCTGGCGGACTGGTGTAGGAGGGTAGTCCGCTTCATCCGAGCTGGACGCAGGTGTGAGGAAGTCTATATAGTCCCAGAAATAAGACTCCTCACAACCTGCAACCCTGCCAGCCTCACCTCCCCCGTAGTGACGGGCGATGCCAGCTACTCCAACCATTAGCAGAACCGAGAACGCTGCTACCCCCCCTTTTTTTCTTAGGTGCCGGGTAGTCAAGGGGTCTACGGAGGGGTAGCTCGCTGTGTCCATATAGGAGGTTGGTTCTTCTGTCAGTTGTGGCTGGAACAAGGATGCAGAGGCGATTCAAATGCGAGCGATTTTAATAAACAAAGGAATAAATAAACTAAAAACAAACAAACAACAGAAACAAAACTGAAAATGAGGAACATGAAGAATATGTAAAACACTGGAAACAAGGGCCCAACCTAACAGGTGTATTGCAGGCACACAAACTGACACAGGAACAGGAAACACATGGACTATATATACAGTCGAGAAACAGGAAACAGCTGGCGTCAGGTAATGATGGGGCGGGGTAACCAATGAACACAGGTGATCACACTACAGGCAGAGACACAGGAGGAACACGCAGGATCAAGTAGGGAAATATTCCAGAAGTTTTCAATTTGGTAAAATCAAAGAAACTCCTCATTTTTAAGTGCTCTCTTATTTTTTCCATATATATATATATATATATATATATATAGACAGTAGGGGGATCAGTGTTAGGTGGGATTGGTGGTGATTTAATGGTAGTACAAGTTGTGATGGCTGTGGATATGTTGGGTGATGTGAATTCATATAAACAGTTCAGTCTTTGTCTACAATCAGAATAAATTGTTTCAGAACTACTGAGATCTAGAGCCAGTCATTATCTCTAATCATAATCACGGCAGCTGTGCATGAAATTACACAAACGTGCTTCATATAGAGTTCCTCATACAGTGAGAACAGTTATTATAAGCAGTAATATCAGTGATAAAAGCAGGACAGTGGGAGTCGGTTAGTGGTTTATACTTGATGATAGAATTAGTGTTCCGTCAGGGTGCTGTGTCTACAGTAAATTTTGCAAATTGATGAACTTTTACAGAATTCCACTCGGATAACATTCTTTATAGAGCTTTTAAGAGACAAAAAGTACACAGCACTCAAGCTAGACTTTTGTGAACAGTGATTGGTATCCAGGCTGGCACTGCACACCTTTGATCTGAAACATATTCCTGGCAGCAAGAATACAGTAGCTGATGCTCTGAGCAGAGACCCTCTCAGAGAAATAGTCAGTCTCAGACTCATAACTGAACCCTACAACTGCTTGCTTGCAGTGGTCACCTCAGTGTACCTCATTATTGTTAGTTGTTTTAGATAAGTGTCAGCTAAATTCAATGTAATGTAATTTAAAAGGAGTTAGTGAAGATGGGATTCAAGACATATTCAATCTTAGGGTACAATGTCTTCAATCCACCACTATGTCAATGTCTTTGAATGTTTCTTTGTGATAGTGCCACTATCAAAGCTTGCTTGGATACACATAAGCAATGGGAAATGACAGCAGAGCCAATAATATCACAAGCCATCCAGTCTCAGACCAAGTATTTTGGTCTTACCTACATAGTCAAGAGTTTGATCCAAGTATTTAAATAAATTGTCAACCAGAAGAGGCAGCCTTTAAGGTAAGAAAGGAGAGGCCTGAATGTGACGGCGTTGGAACTACCCAAGCTGTTGGAAAAACTGCAGGTCCAAGATGGTGCCTGTAGGTCTTTGAAAAAAGGCTCTGAAGGGAATACATGACCTTGCCGATCATCAGGGACAAACTGACATTACACCTGGCATGTCAACCTTTTTTCTGGCCTAATATGAAACATGAAAGTTGCATGTTAAACTATGCGATGTATCTTGGCCATGACAATCGTTGTAACAGAGGACCTCATGAAGCTAGCTCATTCTTTTGTATGTTCCAGTCAAACAGCTAAGCAAGTTGCTAAGATCATATATTTTGCATGTACAGGTTCCCAGCAAATATTCACACAGATCAGGGAACTAATTTAAAATGCTTTCCTAGCAAAGCCTTTGAACTGTCAGGAATCTCTAAGTCCTGTACCACTGCGTACCATCCCATGGGGAACAGAGGGAATGAAAGGTTTAACTGTATGTTAGGGAAAATGTTGAGAGTGCTCCCCCTTCAGGAAAAGCACAAGTGGCCTGAACATGTAAAGACTTTGACATTCACATACAATGCAACAGTACACAAGACAACAGGGTATGCCCTGTTTTAGCTAATATTTGGCTGCATCCCAAGACTCCCCATTGACGTAAAGTTCAAGCAGGTGTTGCACAGTCCTGTGGTTGTCAACCATGGCATGTATGTGAAGTCATTGTCATTGCCAGTGATTCCAAGACTGATGAGAATGGAGAGGAGGATCTTGTGGTTGACCCTGTCGAAAGCTACAGAGAGATCAAGACGAAGAATCCAGTGGTCAAGAGCATACAGAGGATGAAAAATACAGTATTACCTCACATAGCACTTGTGCAGATTCTCCTGATCAAAGGTTAGATTAGACTTAGACTTATTAGACTTCCCACATAGAGGCATTTCAAATGCTACTGATTCACCAGTACACATTGGTACTGACATGCCACAGAGTGCCATTGACACACGAGATTTTGTCAGATCTCATGTAGGGTTGTGAAAAGAGTTAGCCAATAAGAAATCTCAGTACATTCTTAATGTTTGGCTTTATCCTGAACTGTTTAGCAGGTAGCTCATATAGTTGAATTATTAAAGAATTTGATTTTTTATTACCCTGTACTAGTTATGATAAGAATGGTTAAAAGACATAATGAGTTTCTGATAAGCAAATCAATTTGTTCTTTAAGCCATCTGATCAGGATTTTAGTAAAATATAAGTGGAGGTGAAAGTAGCAGAAACAGAAAATAATATTTCCTGTATTTTTTTCACATAAAATCCCTCTCTAATTATCTTTGTTATTTTAATAAGTATTTCTAATTATGGATTTTATATTTGTGATCTCTTGTGCAATTTCATGTGGAAATATATACTGTGAAGCAGGCTTTTATTATGATATTGTGTGAGAGCTTCACTCTCCTCAGTTTGCACACACGGTGCACTTTGTAAAACACTGTTTAAAAGTTGTTTAAGCGCTTATAATGTAGTTCACTCCATGCTGTTTTTGCTACTCTTATGCACAGGTACTGCAACAGTTCATTGTTTACCTTTTAATGCTTTTTAGCTTCATCCAGGAATAAAAATGGGACTGAATTTATGCTTTTTGTTGTTGTTGTTGTTGTTGTAAACAGATATCAAGTGCAGTGTTGGGCACATTACTTTGAAAAAGTAATTAGTTATAGTTACTCGTTACTTCTCCAAAAAAGTAACTGAGTTACTAACTGAGTTACTCCACTATAAAAGTAACTAGTTACCAGTAAAAGTAACTATTGCGTTACTTTTTTGTTACTCTCCCCCGTTAACCCCCATAACTTACTATACCTTAGCCAATCATTGCTTAGGCAGTTTTCTCATACTCCCCTCCCTTGTGACTCACACACACATCGCACACACGCACACTTTGTCTGTATGCGCAAAGTTAAGAAAAAAAAGTTAATTGAGCTGCTAAAGTAACGTGCAATAACGGGGTGTGGGCAATGGTAACGGCATTATAGTTACAGTCAGAGTAATTAGTTAGATTACTTGTTACTGAAAAAAGTAACGGCGTTAGTAACACTGTTTATTTCAGCGCCATTACTCCCATCACTTATCAAGTGTACGTGTATGTTTAGATGTGAGCTGCTACATCATCAGATTTATTCAAGTAGATCACTGTGGATTTTTTATTTGTCCACAGAGAGAAGAAAAAGAACATCTGTAAAAACCTGGACAGTATATTTAAGGTTAGTCCTAAACCATATACATGATGGAGATCTCACTGATTTCTTAAATTTCTCAGTTTAATTTTACTTTAATTTATATTTCTTATATCATTCATATTTTTTAATCATTGTTAGTTTACCAGTGTACGCATTTTTGTCTGTCATTTCTGCTCTGGAGCTAAGTTGATAAGATAACCTATTGTTAGGATCATGGGTCAAAGGTCCTTAACACCTTAACAGGGAAGACATCTGCTTAAGTGCTGAGTCATAAATCCTGCCCCCCCACCTAAGACTATTTACTTGTGGTTGGAGGGTCTGTTGAGGGGAGTTCAGTTGAGTTGGGAGCTGGGAGAGAGACTGGCAGGGGAAGCTGCTGGCCGCCGTAAGGCTGGACCATGCTTTGCTCAAAGTCTAGCTTTGACCAACCATTTGAATAAAGCTACCCTTCCTGCAATTGACAGTCTCTTAGACTCCTTTCTTCTGCAATCTACATCTACAAGAACTGGTACGTTGTTGAACAGCAGGCGTCAAGAAGATCTAATGTTCTCTTCACTGACCCATTTAGAGAAATCTAAATGTCTGGTCAGAAGACAGAAGTAAGCACCAAGAAAAGAATACAACAACTGTATATTGTTAATATTAAGAATTTAAGATGGCACTCAGTAACATGACCTTTTACACACCAGAGCATCTATAACTCCTCCTCAGATCAATGTCTTTCTGATGTTTTGATTGTTCTGTTGTCAGATCATCTCTCTCTGATGATTCTCTGATGTTTGGTCTTAATCAGGAGCTGCAGCAGAAATGTATCTCTCTAGTGAAGAACGAGCTGAACTCATTCAAGAAACTCCTGAGTCCAGATTACCCAGCATGCTCTGAGAAAGAGGTGGAGGATGATCAGAGGGAGGGGGTGCTGAAGATCACACTGCATATCCTAAGGAACATGAAGCAGACAGACCTCGCCAACACACTAGAGAGCAGTAAGAGTTACCATTGGTACCAACCTGGGGCTAATTTATTTCTTTAGAGCTGATTTTCAAAGAGAATAAAAATTAATTGCAGTATAAAACAACATGCTGCAATCTTTATTATTGAATTATTAATTTATTGTATCAGAGTTGTTCTACACAGTGTCTTTAATGCTTGATCACAGCTGATTAAATGTTCCTTATTGTCTTTCCCTGTAATCAGAATTGGCCCCAGCATTTCAACAAAAACTAAAATCCAAACTGAGGGAAAAATATCAGAGAATTAATGAAGGAATCTCAGGTCATGTAAAGTCAGCACTTCTAAATGAGATCTACACTGAGCTCTACATCACAGAGGGAGGGAGTGAGGAGGTAAATCAGGAACATGAGGTGAAGCAGATTGAGGCTGCATCCAGGAAAAGCTCAACACAGGAAACACCAATCCAATGTAATGACATATTTAAACCTTTACCAGAACAGAACCAGTTCATCAAAACTGTACTGACTAAAGGAGTTGCTGGAATTGGAAAAACAGTCTCTGTGCAGAAGTTCATTCTGGACTGGGCTGAAGGAGAAGCGAATCAGGATGTTCTCTTTATATTTCCACTTCCTTTTAGAGAACTGAATCTGATGAAGGAGACGAAGCTCAGTCTGGTGAATCTTCTTCAGCGCTTCTTCCCAGAAACACAAGATTTAAAACCAAGACATTATAAGAGCTACAAGACTTTGTTCATCTTTGATGGTCTGGATGAGTGTCGACTTCCTCTGGATTTCCAGAACAATGAGAACTTGGTGAATATGGAAGAGGAAACCTCAGTGGATGTTCTGCTGACGAACCTCATCAAGGGGAATCTGCTTCCCTCTGCTCTCCTCTGGATCACCTCTCGACCAGCAGCGGTCAGTCAGATCCCTCCTGAGTGTGTTGATCAGGTAACAGAAGTGCGGGGTTTCAGTGACCCTCAGAAAGAGGAGTACTTCAGGAAGAGGATCAGGAATCAGGACCTGGCCAAAAAAGTCTTCACACACATCAGGTCTTCAAGAAGCCTCTACATCATGTGCCACATACCGGTCTTTTGCTGGATTGCAGCCACTGTTCTAGAGAGAATGCTGAGTGAAGCTGAGGGTGGAGAAACACCCAAAACCCTGACGCAGATGTTCACATGCTTCCTGATCTTTCAGATCAAACACAAGAGCCAGAAGTACAGTGGGAAAAGTGAAACTGATCCTCAGCAGACTAGAGAAAGTATCCTGGCTCTGGGGAAACTGGCGTTCCAGCAGCTGGAGAAAGGAAACCTGATTTTCTATGAGGAAGATCTAAGAGAGAGTGGCATCGATATTACAGAAGTATCAGTGTACTCAGGAGTGTGTACCCAGATCTTCAGACAGGAACATAAGCTGCTGAACCTGGGGAAGGTTTTCAGCTTTGTACATCTGAGCATTCAGGAGTTCCTTGCTGCTTTATATGCGTTTCTCTGTTTCAACACAAAGGATCGGAAAATTCAAACCACTGAACAGCAAACCACTGGACTATCTGGGATTTTCAGCAGGACATCAATGAATGACTTCCTCAGCAGTGCTGTGGATAAAGCCTTAGAGAGTGAGAGTGGACATCTGGACCTGTTCCTTCGCTTCCTTCTGGGTCTCTCACTAGAATCTAATCAGAATCTATTACAAGTCATACTGACACAGACAGAGACGATCTCCCACAACAGTGAGGAAACAATCAAATACATCAAGAAGAAGATTGAGGAGACCTCCTCTCCAGAGAAATCCATCAATCTGTTCCACTGTCTGAATGAACTAAATGACCATTCTCTGGTGCAGGAAGTGCAGAAATGCTTGAGTGGAGGTGGTGACCGTCTTCTTCATCAGGCCAGCCTCTCTCCTGCTCAGTGGTCAGCTCTGGTGTTTGTGTTGGTGAATTCAGAAGAAGAGCTGGAGGAGTTTAACCTCAGTAAATATGGTGCATCAGAGGAGTGTTTTCTGAGGCTGCTGCCAGTAGTCAAAATATCCAGAAGAGCTTTGTGAGTATTTTCATTAATGTGTTTACAGTTTTTAATAAATTGTTGATGTTTTGTGGTTTTATTGAATCAGTGGTGAATTTGTATTATTTGCATTGTTGCATAGTAAAATATACAACAATTCAATATATATGTATGTATAATATATAAAATATATAAAACTCAAAAACTTTACAGAGAAGTATCTTAAGTGATGACCAGTTACTTTAATGGACAGTAATGGATTTTGCAGGGTACTTACAGGCCAAGATGTAATCTGTCACACTATATATGTCAGCATGCAATAAAATGACAGCTTTTATTTATTAAATTTCCTCTTTGATATCTGATAGTATCAGCATTTTAATATGTAAACCTTATTGTAATCTAATAGTATAGATCATTTATAGAGGTGGTCATTTATATATAATATTTTTTTAAATAAAGAAATAATCATAGCAGATACACTCTAAAGTAGAACTGTGTGATATGACTAAATATCCCAATATGTTTGATAGAAATGTATATATGAAACTTTATATATAGCTTTGGGTCTGCTGGTCTGATGGATTTCCAGCATTTTTAATGGAGATTTTCCCAATTTTTGCTTTAAACATAGTAGTTAGACAATTTTTTACAGACCTGAATTTAATAATCTATATATGAATATAAGGGGCATTTCATTGAAGAGGCAGAAAGTAAATGGTGGGAAGTTAAAAAAGCCCCCAGTTAACTCCACTTGCTCGTTCTATGTTTTGTTAAACTATTTCCTAGTCTCTTCTCACTCATTATAATCTATCCCAGAGCTTTTGGTAAGCTGGGATTTAGATTAAGTTCATTGTTAGATGAAATGTTGTGTTTTTCAGACTGGCTTCATGTAATCTTGGAAAAAAGACATGTGAAAATATGGAATCAGTTCTAAAGCTGGAAAACTCCTCCCTGAAAGAGCTGGACCTCAGTAACAATAACCTGCAGGATTCAGGAGTGGAGCTGCTCTCTGATGGACTGAAGAGTTCACACTGTAAACTGCAGATTCTCAGGTTAGTGTTTCTGTCACTTTATTCTAAACAGACCAAAGGGTAATAGGAGTCAGAGCTTAAGAGTAATGCATAGGGTGGGTGCTGGGGTGGTGAGGTCATGTCTCTGTATTTATGGGTTAATGTCAACAGTAGTTTTACTGTTTTATCCAAATTTCCTGTCTATTTTGATCCTGCTAGTGTAATTTTGTCCGTGTCTCTATCTGATCTTAAAACCACAAGTAACACTTATGCTACATATCCGATTTAGCATTAGCATTAACATAGCTTTTTTATTTGAATTGCCAGATTGGAATTAAGAGAAAATGAACTGATGTTTCTGATCCAATAATATAGAAGTCTTGTGTTGCAGACATTCATTGTTTCTAATGAAATGGCCACATTGGGCACAGAGTATGGCTTCAGGAAAAAAAAATGTTAAAATCAAATTTTATCACAAATTTGTTTCATGCATGCATATCAATTATGTAGAGTAAATTCTTTAGACAAATGTAAAATATGGGTCACATTATGAACAGCCTAAAATAAACATCAGATTTTGTGAGAAATGCAGATTTGAGCCACTTTTACATGCTGTCTGAATATAACCTAATATGAGACATTTTCTTTTTTTTCACTATATCAAACCTGATTCATAGTATGATTCATGCTGTTTTTAAAGTGTCTTGTGTTTATTCTTGTTTTTCAGACTAGCTTCATGTAATCTTGGAGTAAAGACCTGTGAAAGTCTGGAATTAGTTTTAAAGCTGGAAAACTCCTCCCTGATAGAACTGGACCTCAGTAACAATAACCTGCAGGATTCAGGAGTGGAGCTGCTCTCTGCTGGACTGAAGAGTTCACACTGTAAACTGCAGATTCTCAGGTCAGTGTTTCTGTAACTTTATTCTTAACATACCAAAAGGTAATTGTCAGGGCTGTGCAGAGACATTCGTAGGGGCAGGTGCTCAAAGTCGGACCATTGCAGGTGCTGACGGAGTATTTTAAATAAGACATATTTCAATATTTCGTGCCGGCGAAATATTCTATATAATTTTCTATATTAATATTTCAGATGAGAACAGGGGGGAGATGCTGACGGAATATTTCAATATTGCTGACGGGGTGCTGATGAAATATTTCAGTTGAGGACGAGGGAGTGGGGGAGTGCCGATGGAATATTTCAGTTGAGAACGGGGTTGCTGACGGATGTTTTAGTTGAGAACGGAGGGGGTAATTATTAAATACATTTAATAAAAGGCCACTTTGGGGGCAGTAAGGGCACTAAGACCCAAACGGGCAAACTATAAGAAATGCAAAGGGTGGGTATTGAGATCATGCCTCTGTTTTTAGGGGTTCATGACAATATTTTTCCACAGTGATTTTACTGTTTTATCCACATTACCTCTCTCTTTAAATCTGCTTATTTGTGTCTCTATCTGATCTTAACAAAATCACAAGTAACACTTTGGCTATGTTCATACAGCAGGAAAATGTATTCCAAACCTTTTTTCCTTAAGGGCATCATTTGTGTAGCAATGTGAAAACGCACGCTAGACACAAAAATTTGGATTAAGGCCACATTCCTGCACCCTTGCATTTTGTAGATGTACTCTACAGGGTGCGTAAAAAAGTATAAGTTATATGCTTTATTAACAATGGTTTTGGCCTTAGTGAAAAGTCTATGATGAAGCATGCAACATATGGTGTCAGCCAGTCTTCATTTGTACAGTCTTTTTATACCAATAAGTGGCAGCCCTTAAAGATCTACCTGCAGCAGAAAAGTGTCCTGCAACTTTTGACTCACCCTGTACTTACTTATTGTAACAGCAATGAAAATGGATTAACGTTAGATTTAGAAAATCACCAAAATGTGTTAATTAAACCTTGCATTTATTGTAAACTAATTTGTGTTTATATCTAACTTTCAGATTTGCTTTGTGTAACATTGGATTAAAGATGTGCACAATGCTGGAATCAGTTTTAAAACAGGAAAACTGCTCCCTAAAAGAAGTAGACCTTAGTAACAATGACCTGCAGGATTCAGGAGTGGAGCTGCTCTCTGCTGGACTGAAGAGTTCACACTGTAAACTGCAGATTCTCAGGTGTGTCGGTTCAAGGTATTTATATATCAAAACACAAGATGAAGCTTTGACTGAAGGTCAGAGTACACCAACCAATCAAAGGTGAACTCTCTGTCTGCAGTCAGCTTTAGGATGTCCATAACAGATATCAGCCAAATACTTTTTTCAGTAGTGGATGAGCTGCATGTCCATGTAGGTGACAGTGAAATGGATCAGCTTTGGAGCTGGAACTTTCTGTCTAATAGTTAATGTATTTTTTGTTACTATAGTATTTTATGTTGTTCCTTTACCCTAATATGGTAATTACAATCATGTCTCTATTACCACACTATCCAGTACAATCTAAACATGATGAGTTAATGTTCTTTTTTTCCTGATTTTGCATTTTTAATTAACTTTATATTCAGTTCTGTGGAGTACTCCTTAATCCAACCTACTGACCTACTAACCAATTTAGCTGACTGAAACTCCACTTATAAAGGCTTGGTGATAATGACTCAATCTAAAGGATGAGTGACTGCTCAAAAGAGCTAAAAATAAAGCAATGTGTTGTTTTTTATCTACTTTAGCTACTAGGCTCCCCCTACAGTCAGGAAATCTAATTTACTTTTACACATGCATTTGTGCATAAGCTGAAGTCAAAAAAGGCAGTAAGGAGTACTATCGCAAAGTTATAATTTAATATCACTTTGAGTTTCATAGCATTATCCCATTATGCAGAGAGGTAAACCAAAGCTAAACTACAATTCCACATTTAGTAGCAGCATTCCAGCCCAGATTGGGAATGACAGAGATGCTTATGCCATCACTTTAATGTCAAAAGTCGGTGGCGCAAACATACCAGGTGAAATAGTATCAGTGAATACTATTGGCTGATATCTCCAGGATTTGTGACGGACCACCTACCTTCAAGAGCCGGAAGAGGGCGGAGAAATAAGGATGGCAGGAGAGTTAGCGAACTGGCTGTGCTACAATTCAAACAACCGGCCCTACGGGGCTGTTAGCCCGGGTTTAGTGTTCGGCGTGACCGGCTGTCTCGTTCAGCGCCTGGAGTGACCGGCCCTCCGGTGCGGTCTGCCCGGGTTTAGTGCCCGGAGTGAACGGCTCTCGAACGCTGGTTGTAGCATAGCCAGTTAGATAACTCTCCTGCTTTCCTTATTTCTCCTCCCTCCTCTGGGTCTTGGAGGTAGGCTGTCCGTCACAAACTCTGGAGATATCTGCCAATAGTATTCGCTGAGGGAGGCGATCCTGACTCCGCCCCCAAACTGTCAAAACCACCCCTTTCAAAACTTGAGAGCAAAAGCCTCGCTCGAGGAAAAAAAAAGCCGCAGGTAATTCGCATGGCACGCAAGGAGAACTGTGAATTCAAAAGGAAAAATTAAGCTCGAGAGCGTGTATTCTGTTTAGTGTGCACACAATTCCCCCTTTTTTTCGTGGGTTAATTTTGTTCATCTGGTATTTTTGGGCCCCCGACTTAATGTGACGCCATAGATGCTCATATTCCTTTTACAGTGTGTAAGACAGGCATGACCTCATGACTATAAAGATGCAGTGTAAAGTTTAAATTGCTAATCTATTTTTTAATAGTTCATTTGTGTTAGTGGATCTTTATCACACTTACTAAACTAATCTAACTAACATGTTTAGTTTGCTTGACTGAAAATCCAACAGTACAGTCATTACAATGAATAGCTGATGCACTATCAATACAACTGCCTGGAGGTAGAAAAGAGATAAAACTTTTAAGTGGAGTGACAGGAATCTTGTTACTCTAATAAAAAAATCTATTAACCCCTTATTCTTCTTATTTAATAGTTTGTAGTGCCAATTATATCTATATCTTCTTCTGAAAGCAAAGTGAAAATTAAGGTAAATAATAAGAATGATAAGAAATTATCAAATTTATATCAGTAAACTAAGAACATTTAATAATTTGATTAATAAAATAATTAAAATAATTAAAATGAATAATAAATAATTAATATAAAATAAAGTGATAAGAAACTAATTCTAACATATAGCTTTATGTTTCATTGTATTCCAAATGTTTTAAGTTTTATATAATTGACGGGCAGCAACAGACACTGACAATGTGCTTTATTTTTCAGATATAAAAGTGAATTTCAGTTAAATAATAGCAAAGTTAAATAAATATATATATATATTCAGTCAAAGTTCTTTTCTCTTTTAACTTTTCATTTCAAAAACTCCAGCATTTGAGTGAGAATTATCATCTGTTAAAATTCTTAAACAGCAGAATGCCTGTGTCTGCTATGTTAAGTTACGTTTATTAAGTCTGTTTACTGAACATATATGTAAATCCTTATAACTGACAGAAATAAATAGAACTAATAATAATGAATAGTTACTGTGCAGATTTTTAAGTATATTTTATTTTTATAGTTGATTGCTAAAGGCTGTGGGTGAGGTTTATTTTTCTGTGGTAAGGAAGTGATGGGATGGGGGTATTTTGGAGCGCAGGGTGATAGGGATTCAGATTTGGCTGCGCCAGTGAAAGTTGAATTTAGACGTCCTTTCACCGGATCAGTCGCGCAATGTTTTTTCCGACGCCAAGATAGAAACACGCCAGAAATTTACATGAACACACATCATTTCCATACCACCACGCCCATCGGTGTTAATATATTCCAAAAGTCCAACGATATTTTAAGGACACGTGGGAAAGGTGTAAAAATAGACTGTTGACGGGGTGTATGTTGGCAATGCTACACACCTCGCGCGGGGTGTACGATAGGGCCCCATAAGTCCATAACCAAAAGGGCAAAGGCATTCATTCTTTTCTAACATTGTTATTAACAATGTGAACAACTCTTATATTAATTAACTACTGACCATCTTATAAAGCTCACCCCGATATACTGACCCTGGATTTCTGTCAGTTAACAAGTGCAATGCATTTGCTTTGACAAATGATTTGACAGACCATGATAACCTTAGTTCCAGCAAATGAGGTTGCTCCCCCCAAAACAAAATTGCTCTGATGCTGTCTCATTTCTGCACCATTTCTTACAAAACATATAAGGAAATTGTGCTCCTGCTGCCCTACCAGAAATATTTTTTAATTTAGTCCTAAATCAGTTGTATATTTTAGTTCTTTAGTCCAAAATTAACCAAATCGTATCCTGATGGCAGGGAATATTTTCTGCACTTTGCAGTTACAGTTGACTACAGTCCTATAGACAGTTTGTGTAACTGCATTAAGCTCATTGAATTCAATTCAATTCAATTTTATTTATATAGCGCTTTTTACAACAAAGGTTGTCACAAAGCCGCTTTACAGGTAAAACAGGTCCACGCCTCTTATGAGCAGCACCACAGAGATGCCGATTTTATGGTGACACAGTGGCAAGGAAAAACTCCCTTTAAGAGGAAGAAACCTTGGAAGGAACCAAGACTCAGTCAGAGGAACCCATCCTACTCGGGTTGACCTGCTCAGTACAAACAAACAACAAACAAATAACAGAACAAAACAGTACAGAGAATTAATGTGAACTATGGCTAATATAACAGGTACTTATTTATGAATATAAGAATGTGATGGGCACAAACTATAGAGCTATGGCTAATACAGAAACAGATACTGAGTGTGTTAATGTTAATCAGTGCAGGGCTGCAGAGCCGGAGAACAACACAGCGGGCAGTGGAGAGCCAGGCTGGGAACATCAGGAACAGGGCACCTCCATACATGTAAAAGAGATAGATAGAGAAAACAGAAAGGAAAGGAAGAGAAACAAAACACAGGAGTTAGAAAGGTTGTGTAATAATTCAGATGAGTAGAAGGACAGGGCTGATTCCTGAAAGCTGGAACCACAGACGGACACATCCAGGCCGACTGGCCGGCCAGGCATCTCAGCACATGTGAGAGAGATAGAGAGAGTGGGATGGGCACTTGGCAGCAGCAGCTCAGGACATGGGGAGAGAAAGAGAAAGCAGATGATTAGGACAGGGTTTATATTTGCTGGATAAGCTGTAAGAGGAAGAAAATTGTAATGAGACATTACTCAAAAGCTTGAGCAAATAGAAATGTTTTGAGTCTAGATTTAAAGATTGAGAGTGTGTCTGAGTCCCGTATATTAATAGGGAGGCTATTCCAAAGTTGGGGAGCTTTATAAAAGAAAGCTCTTCCTCCTGCGTAGTTTTTCCTAATACGCGGGACTAATAACAGGCCAGCGTCTTGGGAGCGGAGTGAACGTGGCGGATTGTAAGGAGTAAGGAGTTCCTGTAGATAATGCGGGGCCAGACCATTGAGGGATTTATATGTCAGGAGAAGTATTTTATAATCTATACGAAATTTAACAGGTAGCCAGTGTAGGGATGAAAGAATAGGTGTAATGTGATCGAACTTTCTAGCTCTGGTAAGCACTCTTGTGGCTGCATTCTGAACTAGGTGGAGTTTATGAAGTAATTTATGTGGACTTCAAGCCAACAACGCGTTGCAGTAGTCCAGCCTGGAGGTTATGAATGCATCCAGCCTCGTCTTCTGCCGGTGGAGCTCCGACTGCCTCTCAAGGAGGAGCTGGATCTGCCGATCCAGACGGGTGAGCTCCTCGCTGAGTGTTAGGAGAGCACGGTCTTCCGCAGACGCCATTACCTCGAAGTAAGCACAAACACACAAAAACAACGGCAAAAATCAAATAATAACACGAATATAAAAACTACCTGAGGGATTTTAGAGGGTTAGGAAGGTTAAAAAGACGGTTAAAAGTATAAAACGTAAAAAAATAGCTAAAACAGAGACTAGCAACAGAGACGAGCTAAACAAACAACAAGCAGGTACGTAAGCCGGAAGCTGCGTCACTCACCCAATTAATTTTGCACCAATGAAGAAAACCAGAAGGTCAACAATTATCTCAATGCAAAGAGTCTAACTTCCAATTTACAAGTAAAGAAACTTGGAGTCCTAATTAATTCAGAGCTCAGTTTTAAGAATTTACTCCTCCTCCTTGTCTATAAAGCACTAAACAAGTTTGGACCAGCGATCATCTATGATATGTTGGAGAAATACCGGCCTGTTGCATTCCTCAGATCAGTAGAGGCAGATCTGAACAGTACCTAGGACCACAACTAATGATAAGCCATTATGCTGCAGTCATGTGGAATAAACTTCCAGAAGCAGAGATGTTTTTACTTCCTGTCGGCGGCGCGAGCAGTCTCAGCGGCTACTCCGGAAGCAAAACACGGTGCTTTTGTTTGTTTTTCTGTGTAAATAATCCGATCTGAACTCGCAATCATGCAAAAGTTCGCTATAGGAGCAACTTACGATCGAAAGACCCTGCTAGACATACAAAATTAACAAAAAACTGAACTTGCAGACCGTCTACGAGCGGAGCTACGCGCGCTAGGCCTGCTAAGATCCGCAGCGTTTCCTGAGCCTGCTAGCCGGAAGAGGTCTCTACGCAAGCGGTGCGCAAGGAGCCGAAAGCGTGGTAAGAGAGCCGGAGTCCACGCTAAGCTAATGGCTATCTCCAGCCGGCCAGCGGTTCCATCTCTCCTTCTTTCCAACGTTTGCTCCCTGCCGAACAAGATCGACTATCTCCGGCTCCAGCGGACATCCCAGCGCGAGTTCAGAAGCTGCTGTGTGTTCGTTTTCACAGAGACGTGGTTAACTGACTCCATCCCGGACTCCGCCATTGAGGTGAGTGGCATGCTATGCTACTGCGCGGACCGCGACGCCGGCCTCTCGGGCAAGGTTCGTGGAGGTGGGGTGTGTGTTTACATCAACACAGCATGGTGTAACAACGCTGCGCTGATCTCCAGCTACTGCTCGCCGCTGGTGGAGTTTGCTGTAGTCAGAGCCAGGCCATTCTACCTGCCCAGAGAGCTTAGCAGCATGTACATAATAGCAGTGTATGTAGCACCCAGTGCTAATGCTAATGGTGCTAATGCTAACGCTCTGCAAGAACTGTACACTGTTATCTCCAAACTCCAGAACTCACCCTGACGGACTGTTTATTGTTGCTGGTGATTTCAATCACAGTAACCTGAAGGCTCTGCTGCCCAGATTTCACCAACATGTGGATTTTCCAACCCGTGGAGCTAACCTGCTCGATTGTGTGTATACTAACATTCCCGGTGCGTACAGAGCAGAGCCCCGCCCCCACTACGTCTACTCTGATCATATTTCTGTCATGCTCATCCCAGCATACAGACAGCTCATCAGACGTGCCAAATCAGAGAAGAAGCAAGTTACAACCTGGCCTCCAGGAGCCATCTCTGCTCTTCAGGACTGTTTTGAGCACACTGACTGGGACATGTTCAGAGAAGCTGCTACCTCTGATGACTCCATCAACCTGGAGGAGTACACAGACTCAGTGACTGGCTACATCAGCAAGTGCATTGAGGATGTTACTGTCTCCAAAACCATCACATCCCGCCCCAACCAGAAGCCGTGAATGACTGCAGAGGTGCGTGTGCTGCTGAGAACCCGAGACAAGGCCTAGAAGTCAGGCTGGCCTCCGTACAGCTAGAGCCAAGCTCTCCCGGGGGATCAGAGAGGCAAAGCGCACCTACGCAAAGAAAATCCACGCCCACTTCCAGGACACTACTGACACTCGGCGCATGTGGCAGGGCATCCAGACCATCACCAACTACAAGTCACCTCCCCCTGCTTGTAACAGTGATGCCTCCCTTCCAGATGCACTGAACTCCTTCTACGCAAGGTTTGAAGCACAGAACTACATGACAGCAAGGAAGACCACACCTCCTCTAAACAATCAGGTACTGTGCCTGTCCTCAGCTGATGTGCGGAAAACTCTAATCAGAGTCAACCCACGGAAAGCCCCAGGACCAGACAGCATACCTGGCAGAGTGCTCAGAGGATGTGCAGAACAACTCACGGATGTTCTCACAGACATTTTCAACATCTCTCTGAGTACTGCAATCGTGCCGATGTGCTTCAAGACGACCACCATCGTCCCTGTGCCGAAGAAGTCTCAAGTGTCCTGCCTTAATGACTACCGTCCCATTGCACTTACTCCCATCATCATGAAGTGCTTTGAGAAGCTGGTCATGAGGCACATCAAAAACCAGCTCCCGTCCTCACTGGACCCTCTGCAGTTTGCGTATCTTCCAAACAGGTCAACAGGCGATGCCATCTCTACTGCACTCCACCTGGCTCTCACCCACCTGGACAACAAAGACTGCTATGTTCGAATGCTGTTCATCGACTTCAGTTCAGCATTCAACACCATCATCCCTCAGCATCTGATCAGAAAACTGAGCTTGCTGGGCCTGAACTCCTCCCTCTGCAACTGGGTTTTAGACTTCCTGACTGAGAGACCAAAATCAGTCAGGATTGGAAACAACACCTCCAGCACCACCATACTGAGCACCGGCGCCCCCCAGGGCTGTGTGCTCAGCCCACTGCTGTTCACTCTGCTGACTCATGACTGTACTGCAAAGTACAGCTCAAACCACATCATCAAGTTCGCTGATGACACAACTGTAGTTGGCCTCATCAGCAAGAACGATGAGTCAGCATACAGAGAGGAGGTGCAGTGGCTGACGGACTGGTGCAGAACCAACAACCTATCTCTTAACGTGGATAAAACCAAGGAGATGGTTGTTGACTTCAGGAGAGCTCCAGGTGTCCACCACCCGCTGAACATCAACGGCTCTGCTGTGGAAATCATGAAGAACACGTCCCTCAACCCTAGCTCCATAACCAAGAAAGCCCAGCAGCGCCTCTACTTCCTGCGGAGACTGAGGAAAGCACATCTCCCACCTCCCATCCTCACCATGTTCTACAGAGGGACTGTAGAAAGCATCCTGAGCACCTGCATTACCGTCTGGTTTGGGAACTGCAACACCTCAGATCGCAAGACCCTACAGCGGATAGTGAGGACAGCTGAGAAGATCATCGGAGTCTCTCTTCCCTCCATCACCGAGATCTACACCACACGCTGCATCCGCAAAGCCACCAGCATTGTGGACGACCCCATCCATCCCTCACACGGACTCTTCGCTCTGATGCCATCCGGAAGAAGATACAGGAGCATCCGAGCCTCCACTACTAGACTCTGCAACAGCTTCATCCACCAGGCAGTCAGACTTCTCAACGCACAGAGACAGAACTGAACCCCCACCCCACCCACCACTCACCCAACACACTCACACAAAAACTAAACTGTACACCCCCCCCTTTACACTCACAAGAACTGAACTTCACCCACACACACACCCAGTCAGCACACAGAGGCTGACGTGACTTTATTTGCTGCACTCTTAAAAACTATAAACTCTACCTCAGTAACTGCTGTGATTATATATGTTCTATATGTTACAGTATGTCACACATCTCTGCACCTTATCCTCACTATACACTTTATTATACCGTATCGGTACTGCACTGTCCTGTCACTGTCTTTAAATTGTCTCGTCCTTTGTATTTATTGTATTTACTGTTATTTAGTGTTATAATTTTGTAATTTTATGTTGCACTGTTGTCACTCCTGCACTTTATGTTGTCTATTGCTTGTTGTTCTATGTTGCACCATGGTTCCGGAGGAACGTAATTTCATTACACTGTGTAACTGTACTCAGATGTAATGACAATAAAAGCCTCTTGACCTTGACCTTGATGTTCTGCTGAGACTGTAACCTCTTAAGAACAAACTGAAAATATATTTGCTTTCTGCTTGTGCTTTACAAACAGTTTTCTTTAGTACATTATTGTTCATTTCTTTTTTTGTTATTTTCTCCCATTTCCTCCCTAATTTGGGAGGCCAATTATGTCATCCACTTATCAGGATCACAAGTAATGCCCCCAACACTAGGATTTCATTACTTTATTTTGTTTTCAGTTTTCTTACAATTTCATTTAACTTTCTTCCAAACTGTTGTGCATTGTATCTGTAATGTTTCTTTAAAGCTCATTGAATTGGCTTTGTGTATAAAAGTTGCTTTACATACAAACTTGCCTTGCTTTGATCAGAAAATAATCACCAGTTAATTACTAGCAGCTGGATTTATAAAGTTAAATAAGGGCTATTCCATCTTTAAACAGAACATTGCCCTTGATTTGACTTCACATTCAGGTGAAGGTTGTTGACTGACAGACTGGTGTACAGTCAACAACCTTCACCTGAATGTGGACAAGACAAAGGAAATGGTTGTTGACTTCAGGAGAGCACAACACACCCACTCTCCACTCAACATCGACGGGTCCTCTGTGGAGATTGTGAAGAGCACCAAGTTCCTTGGTGTCCACTTAGCAGATAACCTCACCTGGACCCTGAACACCAGCTCTACAGCCAAGAAAGCCCAGCAGCGTCTCTACTTCCTCCGGAAGCTGAGAAAGGCCCGTCTCCCTCAACCCTACTACCTCACTGGACTCTATTGCACACTGTGTAATAGAGGTAATTACTACCTCACTGGTCTTTTTTGCACACTGCATAATTTGCACACTGTCTTGTTATTTATTATTCTTTGTCTGTATTGTGTTGTATTGTCTGTCTGCACTTTTTGTACTGTTGCACTATTGTTCTGTCTACACTGTGTTTATGTGCACCATGGTCCCTGGAGGAACGTTGTTTCGTTTCACTGTGTACTCTGTATATTGCTGAAATGACAATAAAAACACTTTGACACTTTGATTTTTATTTGTTCTCAGACAATGTTTAGCATTTAAAGTACAGAATTAAAAAAAATAGATAAAAGCAACACCATTTCACAATAATGCATGAAATAAACATAACTCCATTACTTTAATGTTTCTGAACTATAACACATAATATCACCCCCATATTTACAAAGTTTAAGAGGATTCACAACTAATCTTTTCCTGTGTTCCTAGAAACTAGAGTATTTTTGCAGTGTTAGTTGTGTTGTGTCTTCTGTTTAATACAGAAGTGTATCATCTCTCTCTCAGTCTGCCACTGTCACTCTTTCTCTCTCTGTTAATAACTTACTCTAATTTTCTCTCTCTATAGATTATCTGGCTGTATGATCACAGAAAAAGGCTGTTCTTCTCTGGCTTCAGCTCTGAGTTCAAATCCCTCCCACCTGAAAGAGCTGGATCTGACCTACAACCACCCAGGAGAGTCAGGAGAGAAGCTGCTTTCTGCCAGACTGGAGGATCCACACTGCTCACTGGAGACACTCAGGTATGAAGAAGTACTCAGGGGGAAGATTCAGGTGTGCTGCAGATGTTAAGTGGAGTGAGGGTCAGTTAAAGATAAAAGAGTGATCAACTGTGTAAAGAGTCTGATGGTTTTCCATGTAATGAGGAGCTACAATTGTAAGGTTAAATTATTAATCAAATCAAATCAAATTTATTTGTATAGCGCTTTTTACAACAGGTGTTGGCACAAAGCAGCTTTACAGAAACATGATGCCAGAGGGTCCAACATCCATCAGTATCGGGTCAGACAGGTGGACAGTCAGTAACTCGGAGGAAGGCAGAGAGATGGAATTAGTTTTGACTGGATTTATGTAAAATAGAGAATATAAAACATCATCAGAGTGTGGCTAATGACTCCGGCAAAACTGAATAAAACAGCCTAACTAAAGGGAGAGAGTCAGAAGGTAACAGAGACACGGAGGCTCCCTGAAACACTGGCATCCACCCACTCCACCGTCCACAAACCTGAGTGACCGTGTGCAGTGGGAGAACAACAGCACCAGCATCTCAGTTTACCACAATTTCCTCTGTCCATGAACCCCTGAATCTGCAGCCTTATCTAAAGGAAAAAAAACATTAATCACCAAAAGCTAAACTAAACAAGTAAGTTTTCAGTCTAGACTTTAAGATTGAGACTGTGTCTGAGTCCCGAACATATTGGGGGAGATTATTCCAGAGTTGAGGCGCTTTATAAGAGAAAGCTCTTCCTCCTGCAGAGCTCCTCTGAATTTTAGGAACTTCTAAGAAACCAGCACCCTGAGATCTAAGTAATCGCGGTGGTTCATAATAGGAGATGAGGTCTTGTAAATACTCAGGAGCGAGCCCGTGTAGGGCTTTATACGTTAACAGGAGAATTTTATAGTCTATGCGGAATTTGACTGGAAGCCAGTGCAGTGCTGATAGGACTGGACTAATATGGTCAAATTTTCTGGTTTTAGCATTTTTTTTCCTGGCTGCAGCATTTTGAACTAGCTGAAGTTTATTTAAGTTACTGCCGGAACATCCAGACAGTAGCGCATTACAATAATCTAGCCTTGAGGTAATGAAGGCATGTACTAATTTTTCTGCGTCATGCAGTGATAGGGCATTTCTTAGCTTGGCAATATTACGGAGGTGTAGAAAAGCTGTTCTAGTAACATTAGATATGTGTTTATCGAATGCTAGATCTGAATCTATGATAACTCCAAGGTTTTTAGCTGCTGAACCAGGGGTGGCTGAGAAGTCAGCCAGATTTAGCATTAAGTCTGATAATTTATTTCTAGCAGCTTTGGGGCCTAATAGGAGAACTTCTGTTTTTTCGCTATTTAATAGGAGGAAGTTGTGCGACATCCATGATTTTACATCTTTTACACAATCCTCGATTTTCTTTCATCTCACTCTGTCATCAGGTTTGGCTGATATGAAGAGCTGCGTGTCATCCGCATAACAATGAAAATCATTGTCAATCAATCAATCAATCAATCGTCATGTTTTCTAATAACTTTGCCCAGTGGGAGCATATATAATGTAAATAATAACGGTCCTAATATAGAGCCTTGTGGAATTCCATATCTTACCTTAGTATAACTGGAAGACATATCATTTATCCTCACAAACTGGTAGCGATCGGTTAAGTATGATTTAAACCATGATAATGCAGTTCCAGTTACACCAACCATGTTCTCTAATCTTTCTAAAAGGATAGTATGATCTATTGTATCAAAGGCTGCGCTCAGATCCAGAAGTACGAGTAGGGAAACACAGCCTTGGTCGGCAGCTGTAAGTAGATCGTTTATTTTAACTAAAGCTGTCTCAGTGCTATGATAAGGCCTAAATCCAGATTGAAAATTTTCATAGATTTGGTTTCTTTGCAGGTAAGAGCAAAGTTGTTGGGCTACAGCTTTTTCTAAAATCTTAGAAATAAATGGTAAGTTTGAAATAGGTCTATAGTTAGACAGTACAGTAGGATCAAGATTTGGTTTCTTGATCAGAGGTTTAATTACAGCTGTTTTAAAGGCTTTGGGTACATGGCCCAGGGTGAGCGATGAGTTTACTATCATTAAAAGAGGTTTAATTATATCTGGTAGTACCTGTTTTAATAATTTTGTGGGGACTGCATCAAGTGTGCAGGTTGTGCTGTTTGAAGAGGAGATAATTTTCTCTAGTTCTAGCAGTGGAAGTGGGTTAAAGACTTCCAACCTAACTTCGGGGACAGGGTTTTGTTCTAGATCAGCCAGACCAGATGACAGAGAGGATGTAATATTTATCTGTTTAATTTTATCCCGAAAGTTTTCAATTTTACTATCGCAGAAGTCCATAAAATCGTTGCTGGTGTGAATGGCTGGAATCTGAGGTTCAGTACCTGCCTGGTTTTTAGTTAATTTGGAAATAACACTAAAGAGAGCTCTAGGATTATTTTTATTTATCTCGATCTGTGAGGCCAGATATGCTGAGCGGGCTTTATTAAGTTCTTTTCTATATTTAACAAGACTGTCTTTCCACGCAGAGTGAAACACTTCCAGTTTAGTTGATCGATATTTACGAACTAAATTTCGTACTAACTGCTTTAAGGTACGAGTTTGATCATTGCACCACGGTGCGAGCTTTTTCTGTCTCTCTATTTTATGTTTAAGGGGTGCTACAACATCTAAGGTAGAGTGAAAGGTATTTTCTAAACCTTCAGTTAGTTTGTCTAGTTCTACTGGGTCTATAGGAGAATATATTAGAGTTGATAAGTCTGGAAGCTTATCTGTAAATTGTTGGGCTGTAAAAGGCGTAATTGAATGTTTTACAGAGTAGCTAGGGGATGTACATATATTATGAAATTGCGGAGGTTTGAGAACGAATATTCGGGTTATCTATGCTCACACCCAGGGTCAAAACTAAATCCAGAGTATGATTACAGTAATGAGTAGGTCCTGTTATATTTTGAATAATACAAACTGAGTCTAAAATCGATGTGAATGCCTTTTTTAATGGATCATCCAATTTTTCGAAATGAATGTTGAAGTCTCCAACTATAATCACTTTATCACTACTTACTGCTAAGTCTGTGACAAAATCACTGTATTTTTTATAATAAATAAATGAATAATTTATTATTAATATTAATTATTAATAATAAATATAAAATACACAGTACATATGCTGAATCTTTTTCTCACCATTATCTGGGGGTTTGTCCAGCTGCAGATGCACATTTTCTTTTTTTTGTGATCAGTTTTTTATTATTATTATTATGAATATTTAACAAAAGCAGCAACCAGTACTGCAAACATATAACAATTCCAATCTTACCAATAAAGTCACAACCGGACTATACATACATTCACAGAAAATACTAACAATACAGGACAGGACAAGACAAGACAAAAAAAAAAAAAGAGAGAGAGGGAAGGAGGGGTTTACAACATTTCTTTAAGGGAGTCAATGGCTTCATACCAGATATTAATATTCGCTGCATTTGCACCATTAATTCGAGCAGTGGAGAGTTCCATATACATTATATCAATAAATGAAAGAGACCAAACTCTGATTGACAGAGAATGTGGGGTTTCCAGCGGATTGCGATCATTCTCTTTGCCGCTGTGAGCCCTGCAAGGATGACCCGTTTCTTAGATTTGGATGTGGATAGCTCTGATAAGTCATTCAGCAGTAAGTTGGGTATGGTAGGAAGAACTTCCACCGAAACAAGATCCGATAACCTTGATGCCACTTTGTTCCAAAATCTTGCCACCGGGGGGCACTCCTAGTACATATGAAGAAAGGTTCCACAGGTTTGAGAAGTGCACATTGTACAGGTGGGGTTATTTAAAATATTCATGAAAGTAAGTTTGCGAGGAGTGAGATAGGCTCTATGCACATATTTCAGGTGAATTAACTGATGGTCTGGATT
The DNA here is from genome assembly GCF_023375975.1 of Astyanax mexicanus. Taxonomy (NCBI): domain Eukaryota; kingdom Metazoa; phylum Chordata; class Actinopteri; order Characiformes; family Acestrorhamphidae; genus Astyanax; species Astyanax mexicanus. Next base: position 238,000 of record NW_026040061.1, read on the forward strand.
CCGGGAGGCCTCTTGTATAAAAGACCAAACTTCTGACCAATCAAACTCGCTATCTAATTCAGGGCAGTCCCGTTTCCAGAGTGTATTTGTAGTCAGCGGCAAGTAAGAAGCCTCAAGCAAAAACCGATAAATTTTGGACACTAGACCCTTGGTCGTATCTCAATTGAAAAAAATATTGTAAAGAGGATGGGAAGGTAGGGGTTGCTGCAATGATATGCCACACGCTTTAAGTGCAGACCTAAGTTGTAAATAAAAAAAGAATGAAGACTTGGGAAGATCAAATCCGGACTGTATATTTTCAAATGGTAGAAAACCTCTATCACCAAATATTTTCCCTAAATGAGCGATTCCCTTACTAGCCCACTCAGACTATGTGATGGGCCTACATCCAATCAATAATCCATTATTATTAAAGATTGGGGAGAACTTGTGCCACTTGCAAGCAATATTGCAAATTTTTTCCATCTCACGCCATATCACAATAAGATAGGAGATGATTGGCCCCAGGCGTAATTTACACTGTTTATTGCTGAGATTCGCAAATAGGACATCCTCCAGTTTCCACGGTCTTGTAAGACTTTGTTCAATCGGTCGCCATGACACACTAGTCCCTGAGTCCATCCAAGTGATCAATGGTCTCAGAACAAATGAGCAATGATATAACTTAAAGTTAGGGACCGCTAAACCACCTTCCTCCCTTCTTCTGTGAAGAGTAGAGATTTTGAGGCGCGGCCGTTTATCTCTCCAGATAAATTTAGATGTAGCCGACTGCAGTTTCTGCCAATAATCAGAGGGAGGAGGAAGGGGAATCATTGCGCTGACAAAATTAACTCTGGGGAGTATATTCATTTTCAACGTTGAAACTCGCGCCTGTAATGACAGCGGTAGATTTGCCCATCTTTCCAAGTCCCCACAGACCTTACTAAGTAAAACAGAGTAATTATATTGGGCAATACGATTAATGGAAGGGAAAATTTCAACTCCTAAATATTTGAAGTTTTGAACCACAGGGACATTGGCCACAGGAGACATAGAGGTAGCCAATTCGTTTAACGGGAGCAATGCTGACTTGGACCAGTTCATTTTGAATCCCGAAACAGAGCCATAATCATCACAAATAGATAAAAGATGAGGAGTAGAGTGCACCGGGTCCTCCATGAAAATTAAAATATCATCCGCATACAAAGCAACGTGGTGTTTGGTATCGCTTATGGAGATAGGGAGTACCCCCTCAGACTGACGAATCATTTGAGGGTTCAATGGAAAGGGCAAAAAGCATAGAACTGAGTGGACACCCCTGTCGTGACGATCTCGACACAGGGAAAAGCGAAGAAAAAATTTTACCTGTTAATACCGATGCTGAAGGGTTAGCATATAACACTTTAATCATATGAATAAATCTATCACCGAAACCCATATATTTAAGTGTAGACCAAAGGAAAGACCATTCTAGCCTATGAAAGGCTTTCATGGCATCAAGGGATAAGACAGCCAAAGGAGATTTGATTTCAGCAGCCTCATTTACAATATGAAGAAGTCGTCTGACATTATCTGATGCAAGTCTGGATTTAATAAACCCTGTCTGATCGGCATTAACAAGTGATGTCATATAAGGTTGGAGACGACGGGCAATTAATTTAGCAAAGATTTTTAAGTCAGAATTCAACAAACTAAGCGGACGATGACTTGCACAGTCAGAAGGGTCCTTATCTTTTTTTAAAAGTAAAGAAATCAAGGCTGTATTAACATCCCTCGAGAAGCGTCCACTATCCAAAGAGTGCTCAATCATTTGTAATAAAAATGGGCTAATCTGCTCCCAGAAGGTCACATAAAATTCGGGTGGAATCCCATCTAGCCCCGGCGCCTTGCCCCTTTGCATATCGATAGCGGCATCCCGTAATTCCTCTATAGATATAGGCTGTTCCAAAATGATGCACTCTGCTTCGGGCAACCGAGACAACTTGAGTTTACTTAAAAAGCTGTCATATCTATCTTGGTTCAAGGGTATTTCAGACTGATACAGATTGGAGTAGAATTGCTTAAAAATATTATTAATTTCCCTAGGCTCCGATGTAACGTCACCATTTGATACTCTGATAGCTGGGATATCTGCAAATTGTTCGTTTGACCTAATTCTCATAGCCAGAAGGTGGCTGGGTCTTGCACCCTGAAAATAATATGTCTGTCTGGTCCTATGAATTTGAAATTCTGATTGTTGTTTAAGCAGATCATTTATTTCCTTCTTAATCAGATCCCGATTTAAAGCCCCTTGCTCTGAGTAATTATATTGTAATTCTGTGTCCAATCTCTGAAATTCAATCTCCAAACTTTGTAATCTTATTGCTCTGGTTTTACTTAAATGTGAAGAGAATCTAATTGTGAAACTCCTAATAAAACCTTTTATTGCGTCCCATAAAATCCGGTGATCTTCCACTGAGCCTACATTAAAAGTAACAAATTCTTTAAACTCATTAATAAATTGTGTAATAAAATCCTTACTCTTCAATAGCGATGTGTTAAATCTCCATCTGGTTGCCCGATTGCACACCTTTTTGAACTCAGCTGAGCAAACCACTCCCTTATGATCTGACAGTGCAATTGGCAGTAAACTGGTATGTTCAATTTTATGGAAAAGATGCGGCGAGATAAACAGGTAATCTATTCTGGAGAAAGATTTATGTCGAGCAGAAAAAAAGGAGAAATCCTGTACCATGGGGTTAGCTGAACGCCAGATGTCTACCAAACCCAGTGACTTGGTCCAAGTCCGCAAAGCTGCTGTAGCGAGCCCCTGATCCCTCGATCTCAAAGTATTAGAACTGTCCAAATTAGGATCCAATATAGCGTTAAAATCTCCCCCTACTACAAAAGAATAATCCGTCAACTCCAGCATTTTTTGAGTAAGTAAATCATAAAAGGGTTTATCGAATGTATTGGGATTGTAGACCGAAAGGAGGGCAATTTTCTTATTAAAGATTTCAATCTTAGCTATCGTAATTCTTCCTGCTCCATCTGACCATGTATCTAATAACTTCAGATTCAGATTACGTTTAACTACAATCGCAACCCCTTTAGTCTTGCTGTCTGAAGCCGAGAAAGAAATAGTATGGTACTATTTATTGGCCAAATGTCCAGTGTCCGCTTTTAACAAACGTGTCTCCTGCAAGAGGGCAATATCAATGCATTTCTGTTGTAATAAGTTGAGAGAACTGACCCGTTTATGGGGAGCATTAAGCCCCCCACAGTTCCAAACCAGGAAATTAAATAAAGACATTAGTAGCGATTAAAAATCTTAAACAGAACAATAGTACACATCCGCACTGGTCTTAGCCGGTGACAGAAAATGGGCAGTAATTTTAAACTCCACAACCCAACACCAACATAGCAAAGCAATCTGTTATAATAGTTAAAGCACATGACAACATTCACTTTAACACAAAAAAACCCTCTCCAATGACAAACAATAAATAGACAAAAACAGATAACAATGGACAACACAAAGAACCGTAGGAATAACCTGAACCATGCAAATATAACCAAACATATTATTAACAATAAACCATTGTCGGTCCGTGACCAAAAAAAAGAATATGGGGCAGCGAACAGCTCCAGCTCAAATCCTAAAGACCCATTTTACAGGCAGTGATTCCCGTCAAGTCTTAAGGTGAATATGCCTTGCTACAACTCCAAAACGCAATGTTCACCGAACATAACCAGGGAGTTTCAGAAAGAATCAGTCTCACCCATCATTTACGCGTGCTGGGGGCCCAGAAACAACGTTCAGAAAGTCCTCAGCTTCCTTGGGAGATGTAAAAGAGCGAAACTAGGCGCCATCCTTGATCTTCAGCACCGCAGGGTAAAGTAGGAAAAATTCCATCCCTCTGTTTCGGGCAGCAGACATGGCCAGCGCAAAAGCACGTCGTCTCCTCACTGTGAGATTACTAAAGTCTGGTGCAAAACGGATAATACGGCCATCAACACTGAGAGGCTCCTTTTTGGCCGTGCGCAGTATAGCCTGGCGAGTCGTGTAACGAAGCACATTGAAAATCAGCGTACGGGTCTCTCCTCGTCTAGTTGCTGATTCATTGTGGATTCGATGCGCCCGCATAATCTCTATCGAGGTGGAGGACAAGGACGGAAACCACTGTGGGAGTGAACGTGAGAGAAACTGGATAACATTAGCACCTTCAATGCCTTCCTTTAGGCCGATGACACGGACGTTGCACCGCCTGTTACGGTCCTCAAAGTCCGCTAGCTTGAGTTCCATCGCTTGGAGAGATTGCTGGTGACTATCCAGGGTCTTCGAACTAGTGTCCACCTTGGCCTCTATTGCCTCCATTTTGGTGTTGATCGCGTTAATGCTAGCCGTTAGCGTATCCAGCTTGACTTGAATGGCTGTTAGCTTAGCATCAGTGTCTCCTCCCAACTGCTGTAGCTGTGCGAGACGAGGCTCCAGGTAGTCCCGCTGTTTATCGAGTAACTTCTCCATCATAGCTTCCGTTAAAGACTCGACGTCCGAACGGGAGCCCTTGGATTTTGATGCCATGTCGACTTATAAAGCCTCGAAATATCTTTTAATGCAGGCAAAGATCGTCTGACCGGGAAAAAAACAAAAACAAATTGGGGTCGTTGAGCTGAGAGCAAAAATCTAAGCCGCCATCATGTTCAGCCGATCACGTGACTCCAGATGCACATTTTCTTTAGATTTAAGTGTCATGAAAAACCATTTCCTCTTAATCCTGGTCTGTTTTAGTAACAGAGGTCACTGCATTTACAGCACATATTTGCATAGTAAGCAAACTGGTGGGGGCCAGAGATGGTGGGACTGAGAACCAGTTTCTAAAAGCACTTCATCACATGGTATGTGCAACGGGATGTGCAACGGGATGGAAGTTGTTCAGACATGCTGCAGATGACCACTTGGGCACCAGTGAATTTCTTCCAGCATGTGGGAACAGCAGTCTGGGCAAGTGAAAGATTGAAGAAGTGAGGGGAACGCCATCTGGGCCGGCGACTTTGTGTGCATGTGCTCTACTCAGTACTGAACGCACCTCTTCTGAGGAGAGAGGTAGAGGACTTCCATTGTGAGAAAGTCCACTCCATGTGCTGTGTTGTTCGTCTATTTGGTCAAAACAAGCATAGAACTGATTAAGCTTGTCTAAGAAAGAGACACTACAGGCTGGAGGGTCATGGGGGAGGTCTGTAATCCGTGATTGTCTGAATGCCCTTCCACCTGCGGCGGAGGGTCAGAGTTGTTAAAGTGCTCTTCGACAGACAGTTTGTACAGGATTTGTACGGTCATGAAAAACCTGGAAAAGTAATGCAATTTAAAAATAGTTATTTTCAGGCCTGGATAAGTTTTGGAAAAATAAAAATACCCAAAAAGTTTTGTCATGGAAATTTGGTCTACAAGTTGTTGTTTCAGTTTATCAAAGGAGAAAATCTTTTTAGGAGAAAATTTTGAATTAACAAATACATCAGCTCAGAGTTAATTCAGGAATGTAAGCCTACACAATGGAGCTCTCAGGATCTGAAACACATTTTATTATTAAAATTGTGTGATAATAGGTCTAAAATGAACATTTTATCTGATTCATTTTAGACCAACTATAATCAATTTTAATTATAGTTTTAGTGGATATTTGGTTTTGTTGTCCATGTCTGCAGTGATTATTTACAAATTGTATGTCCATGAAGATTTGCCTTGAAGGCATGGAAAAGTCATGAAAAAATCCTGGAAATGTATGTGTTTGGTCTTTCTAATTCCCCTTTTCAGGTTTGCCCTGGTTGAGCTGTAAGCCTCAGGATCCCCAGCTCTGAAAGCAGCATCACCTGCCTATAGCAGTAGGGGAACCTCTGCATTAATCCACGGTTTCTGATTAGGAAAGATTTTCAGACGCTTGACAGACGTAACAGTCAATACATGAGTTGATGTAACTAATGACAGGTGTATGTGTCCAATTCTGTATGTCAGTCTGTGGTGGCTTGAGAGGAGAACATACTCCAGTCATTATTATCAAACTGATACTGTAGTGAAGAAATTGCCCCCTCTACACTTACTCTGTTGATGTTTTCCCACGTTTCATGAGTGGCTGATACTTCAGAAGCAGGAACAACGAGAGGTGATCTTACTGCCTCAGGAGAGGAAGGGGGACAGCCTTGTATGCATCTGCAGTGTTCGTATAAACATGATCCAGAGTTTTGTCTCCTCCTGTTGGACGGGAGATATACATTTTGAAAAAATCAAATTTTGGCAGCACAGATTTCAAGTTGGAATGATTAAAATCCCCCGCAACAATAAAAAAGTCAGTCTGGGTGCGCAGTTTGCTGTTTGCTGATTGCTGAGCTCAGCTCCTTTATAGCTAGCTAAGCATCAACATTAGGAGGGATGTAAACAGCGGTGACCATAACAGCTGAGTGCTCTCTCGGCAAGAAAAAGGACGAAGATTGATTATCAAATACTCCAGTTTAGTAGAGCACTGACGTTCAGTTACTGTGCAGTCTGTGCAATGCTGCACCTCCCCTCTGCTCTTACCTGAGTCATTGACCACTCACCCCGCTGTTGGGAATGTTGCTGTTAAGCCAGGATTTCGTCACAATCATGATGCTACACTCCCTGTTCCATCCATGTGTTTTGGTCCAAAGTTGAAGCTCGTCAATTTGGCTCACCAGAGAACGGACATTGGCAAGAAATAAGATAGGAAACTGGCAATCAGTGGTGCTTAGCATGTAGCCCCCCTTAAAGCCTCCTTAGATCTAGAAGCCAGAAAAACACTGATATAAACAGAGCAAAAGGGAAAACGTAGTCTGCTGTTTACAGAGAACGTAGTCAAATAGAAAATATGGGTCATACAAAGAAAACACAAACAGAAAGAATATGCTTGGTATATCGCTGGTAAACAGGGAAAATACTTCAAAACAAGCATTACAAACAAACAGGTTTATATACACTAGATAATGAACAGCAGCAGAAAACTATTTAGAACTCTGGGGATGATGAGTGTAAGAATGAGATGGGATTGTTTGAGTCTGATCACGTGACGCTGGCGGATGCATGCTGGTGATTGTAGTTCAGGATCAGAGTTTGCCCATAGACAGAACGTAAAGATTAGAGTTCTGCACTACAGATTTCGTAGCGTGATGAACCCTCAATGTACGTTATTCATAAATCACAGCGTTTCAGGTGTTAATAAAATGGATTGAGCTCATCAGAGTTTAGAGTAAAGTGAAGTCCACATGTTTGTTGGTTAAAAGTTGAAGACTCCATGTTTCCTTTGTAGCTGGATCTTTATGGTTCAGCCTTTACTTCTTCACCTGTTCTAAACAGAGACCCTATAATTCTCCCTCACGCCCCCTAGAGGCTGGGAATAAAAGAAGAAGCTAAAGTGTGACAGCATATTGAATCTGTTATTAGATATTAAAATTTAAATCTGACGCTCTGGTTTCCTCTAATTGTGTTAATGGTGTTATAAAGGAGTGGGTGTTTCTTCTTAAGGATTAACGTTAATTATTGTGTATCAGGAAAATCCAGAACTTCATATTCCTTCACCATGTTCACTAATATAAACCCGAAGAGAGAAACTCTGCATTTCACTCTCACACCCTGCTGATCTGTGTGTGTGTGTGTGTCTGTGTGTGTGTGTGTGTGTGTGTGTGTGTGTGTGTGTTTGTTTGTGTGTGTTTAGAATGGAACATGGAGGCGAGATCAGAATCAAACCTGGATTAAAGAAATGTAAGTTCTCTCTCTCTCTCTCTCTCTCTCTCTCTCTCTCACACACACACACACACACACTGCATATACTACATACAGACATACACATATACAACACACACACTACACTCACAAACACACTACAAAAACTACACTTATACATATACACTTCCGCAAAATACACGCACACACACACACATAGTGTGTGTAATGTCTCTCTCTGTATCAGTGCAGTGTGTAATGTCTCTCTCTGTATCAGTGCAGTGTGTGTGTAATGTCTCTCTCTGTATCAGTGCAGTGTGTGTAATGTCTCTCTCTGTATCAGTGCAGTGTGTGTAATGTCTCTCTGTATCAGTGCAGTGTGTGTAATGTCTCTCTCTGTATCAGTGCAGTGTGTGTAATGTCTCTCTGTATCAGTACAGTGTGTGTAATGTCTCTCTCTCTGTATCAGTGCAGTGTGTGTAATGTCTCTCTGTATCAGTGCAGTGTGTGTAATGTCTCTCTGTATCAGTGCAGTGTGTGTAGTGTCTCTGTCTCTCTGTATCAGTGCAGTGTGTGTAGTCTCTCTCTCTCTCTGTATCAGTGCAGTGTGTGTAATGTCTCTCTCTGTATCAGTGCAGTGTGTGTAATGTCTCTCTATCAGTGCAGTGTGTGTAATGTCTCTCTCTCTGTATCAGTGCAGTGTGTGTAATGTCTCTCTGTATCAGTGCAGTGTGTGTAATGTCTCTCTGTATCAGTGCAGTGTGTGTAGTGTCTCTCTGTATCAGTGCAGTGTGTGTAGTGTCTCTCTGTATCAGTACAGTGTGTGTAATGTCTCTCTGTATCAGTGCAGTGTGTGTAATGTCTCTCTGTATCAGTGCAGTGTGTGTAATGTCTCTCTGTATCAGTGCAGTGTGTGTAGTGTCTCTCTGTATCAGTACAGTGTGTGTAATGTCTCTCTGTATCAGTACAGTGTGTGTAATGTCTCTCTCTGTATCAGTACAGTGTGTGTAATGTCTCTGTATCAGTGCAGTGTGTATATTGTCTCTCTCTCTGTGTCAGTACAGTGTGTGTAATGTCTCTCTCTCTCTCTGTCAGTGCAGTGTGTAATGTCTCTCTCTCTGTATCAGTGCAGTGTGTATATTGTCTCTCTCTCTGTATCAGTACAGTGTGTGTAATGTCTCTCTCTGTATCAGTGCAGTGTGTGTAATGTCTCTCTCTCTGTATCAGTGCAGTGTGTATATTGTCTCTCTCTCTGTATCAGTACAGTGTGTGTAATGTCTCTCTCTGTATCAGTGCAGTGTGTGTAATGTCTCTCTCTCTGTATCAGTGCAGTGTGTGTAATGTCTCTCTCTCTGTGTCAGTGCAGTGTGTAATGTCTCTCTCTGTATCAGTGCAGTGTGTGTAATGTCTCTCTCTGTATCAGTGCAGTGTGTAATGTCTCTCTCTGTATCAGTGCAGTGTGTGTATTGTCTCTCTCTCTGTATCAGTACAGTGTGTGTAATGTCTCTCTCTGTATCAGTGCAGTGTGTGTAATGTCTCTCTCTCTGTATCAGTGCAGTGTGTGTAATGTCTCTCTGTATCAGTGCAGTGTGTGTAATTTCTCTCTCTGTATCAGTGCAGTGTGTAATGTCTCTCTCTGTATCAGTGCAGTGTGTAATGTCTCTCTCTGTATCAGTGCAGTGTGTGTAATGTCTCTCTCTGTATCAGTGCAGTGTGTGTAATGTCTCTCTCTGTATCAGTGCAGTGTGTAATGTTTCTCTCTGTATCAGTGCAGTGTGTGTAATGTCTCTCTCTGGATCAGTGCAGTGTGTGTAATGTCTCTGTCTCTCTGTATCAGTGCAGTGTGTGTAATGTCTCTGTCTCTCTGTATCAGTGCAGTGTGTGTAATGTCTCTCTGTATCAGTGCAGTGTGTGTAATGTCTCTCTCTGGATCAGTGCAGTGTGTGTAATGTCTCTGTCTCTCTGTATCAGTGCAGTGTGTGTAATGTCTCTATCTCTCTGTATCAGTGCAGTGTGTGTAATGTCTCTCTCTGTATCAGTGCAGTGTGTGTAATGTGTCTCTCTCTGTATCAGTGCAGTGTGTGTAATGTCTCTATCTCTCTGTATCAGTGCAGTGTGTGTAATGTCTCTGTCTCTCTGTATCAGTGCAGTGTGTGTAATGTCTCTCTGTATCAGTGCAGTGTGTGTAATGTCTCTCTCTGTATCAGTGCAGTGTGTGTAATGTCTCTCTGTATCAGTGCAGTGTGTGTAATGTCTCTCTCTCTGTATCAGTGCAGTGTGTGTAATGTCTCTCTGTATCAGTGCAGTGTGTGTAATGTCTCTCTCTGTATCAGTGCAGTGTGTGTAATGTCTCTCTGTATCAGTGCAGTGTGTGTAATGTCTCTCTGTATCAGTGCAGTGTGTGTAATGTCTCTCTGTATCAGTGCAGTGTGTGTAATGTCTCTCTGTATCAGTGCAGTGTGTGTAATGTCTCTCTCTCTGTATCAGTGCAGTGTGTGTAATGTCTCTCTGTATCAGTGCAGTGTGTGTAATGTCTCTCTGTATCAGTGCAGTGTGTAAGTGTAATGTGTGTGTTGTTCTTGTTTTCAGACAGCTGTGATTTCACACTGGATCTAAACACAGTAAACCGTTATCTCTTTCTGAGTGAGGAGAACAGGACTTTGGAGTTTAGAGAGGAGCTGCAGGCGTATCCTGATCATCCAGAGAGATTTGGTGGGTGGTGTCTGCAGGTTCTGAGTAGAGAGAGAGTAACTGGACGCTGTTACTGGGAGGCTGAGTGGAACGGAGAAGGAGCTGCTGTAGCTCTGAGTTATGAAACCATCAGCAGGAAAGGACCAGAGTCAGAATGTGGGTTTGGATATAATATAAACTCCTGGAGACTGAGCTGCTATAATAACAGATACACTGTTCATCACAACAATAACAGAACTGATTTTCCACCTCCTCCCTCCGGCTGTAGGAGAGTAGGAGTGTATGTGGACTGTCCCGCCGGCACTCTGTCCTTCTACAGAGTCTCCTCTGACACACACTCACACACTCTCACACACTTACACACATTCTACACCACCTTTACTCAGCCCCTCTATGCAGGGTTTTATGTTTATTATGGCTCCTCAGTGCATCTGTGTAAGATAGAATAACCCTGTATGTTAATCTGTGTGTTACTGTAACTGATGGAGTGTATGTTATGGTAAATTTGCCAGAACCTTTATTTGAACTACTGATATCTTTATTATCTACTGTTGTCATATTTTCTTTAGTTATAGTTATTGTTGTAATACTTTGCTAATAGTGTTGTTATTGCACTCATTCCAATAAAACTACATTAAAACTTGAGTGGATCTGGATCTTCAATGGACTGCATTAACCAGAATCCCACTCCCTCTCACATGCCCCCCTTCAACCATCCATGGCAGCTGTGACTGATTACTGACTCCATTCACCTGTACTTGATTGTCTGTGTTTGTATATAAGGCCTGTTTGTCTTATTTGCTCCTAGCAAGGTATTGTAAAAACTTTGTTAAATAATTTTGTTAAATGACCTTTTTGCCTGATTTTTTTACCCTACCTCTGCCCAATGTGCTTGTCTTTGCTGTGTATGTGTTTTACCTCATCTGGCTTTTTGACCTCTCTTTTGGATTACCCTTCAAATATTAAACCTGTTTGCTGGTTTTACATCTGTGAGAATCTGGTTTGTCCTGAGAACTTGACACTGAACTTTACCCGAACCAGTTACTCTGGCTAAATGCAAAGGTTTGTTTTCTGTTAAAAGTCTGGGATGCTGCATTCTGGTCCGGCGACTCTCAGGAACTTAGGAGGGCTACAAGAGAGAGCTTGTGAAAGGTGTTAAGAGGCTAATATACTTTGAAAGGTGAGCATTCCCTTTTTTTCTCTTAGCAGGTGCAGTAATAGGGGTTCTTAAATTCTCAGATTGAGGAAGGTTAACTTAGTAATGCATGGAATCAGGTCTTGGAGGTCAATAGGGTTTTACAGACCTCCGTCTTGCCATTCCTTACTTTATTGTTCAGAGCAACCTGCTAAACCGTGTGGGTCACAAGCTTGGCACTTGAGTGGAGAAGTTAATAGACCCTTATGTGTGCACTAAGATTAGTTGGTTTAACGGGGCCCATAGGATGTCCATTTGGCTTGATTCGTGCCAACATGATTTGCTTTTGTCAACAATGCCCTGAGTGCCAATTCATGACCCCAAACAAGCCGCCCCGGCCACGAGTATATCTGAAAACCATGAACTACGCAACCCGCTATCCTGATGCCGTACCATTCTGCAAAGCCATATCGAAGGCTGCTACCCAGGAACCACTCTTGTTAAGCCAGTTTGGGCTATTAAAGAAAATCCTGATGTATTAAGCGGTCCTGTTTTTATCATTAATAAAAACATTATTAAAAAATAGCTTCCAAACCTGCAGTGGAACCGAGTCCACTTTAGGTAAAACCCAGACCACTGATTTTAGGAGGATTAGAGATCGGTACTCTGGACTGCTCTCGGCTCCAAAATAGCCTTTACACTTCACAAAAGAAACCAAACTCAGAGGAAACACTACTGGGTCCAGCTGGAGTCCACAAAATCTATTCCTAATTTTGAATTGTTCAGCGCAGAACTGAGAGTCGTTGTGAGGCTCCCTCTGCTGTGATGTATCTTCGGTTCCACTAGAACTGGTGAAAACACGGCTAGTCACTAAAAGCACCATGGTTCTTAAAAGCCTGAATAAGACCAGTTCTACCAGTATCTCAGATTCTGATCTAGTCTGAAAAATAAAGCTGGGCCGTTTCTCAATATGGAGTACACAAGTTTGGACTCCCATACTTGGCAAGAACGATTTTAGTAAGTTTGGCTTGGGAGTGCGAGGACAAGAGGAGGCAGGTGCAGATGTTCAGTTACCTGATCTATAATCATTAATCTATGATTTACTGAAACTGAAAACAATACTCGACTGTGTGAGGGAGATCTGGAGATATATATTTATATATTTAAACTTATATACAGTCATAGAACATTAGTATTTATTATTATACTGATATGATTAGAAATAAACAATACAGTGAGGAACACACTGAGGGAAAAATCACCATTTTCTGTATAAATGTTAATGATAAAATTAGTGTTTTACTGAGATGCTAAACATTACTTTCCCAGATAAAAGCTTTTTAATTCTAAAACATCTAAATAAAAATCCAGCAGCAGGTAAACATTTTTATTTTTTTCATGTTTTAAGTTATATTTCTACAGTGAAACAGTATCTCTGTACATTAACCTCATTAATAATGACATCCTCCATAATATAAATAATATAATACAGCAGATTTATGAGATTAAACAGAGCTTTAAAACATTTTAGCAGCCGCTAGACTTTTATTTTGCTCTTCTTTTGACTTCCGGTAAGGGGGACTCTTATTGGTGTAGCTCCGCCCCTCCCCTCCCCCCGTTTCCGTCTGTGCTGTGAGAGCGCGTGGGCCCCGGAGCGGCCCGCACTCGGTATAAAAACAAAAATCCCCCAAAAAAAATACAAAACAACAAAAAAACCCACAAAAAACCCGCAAAACGCCGCTCCCGACGGAACCGCAGGACCTGAAGGACCCGGAGCTCGAGCTACTACCGGTACCGAGCAGCGCAGCGCGGCTAACCCGCCTCAGAGTGCAGCCAGATCGGCCGCCGCTTCACCCGCGACCCGCGGACTGATCCCCGGCCCCGCCGCTCCGTGATCCCGCGGACTGATCCCCGGCCCCGCCGCTCCGTGACCCCGCGGACTTATTTCACGGACCCGCCGCTCCGTGACCCCGCGGAGAGATGAACCCAAGCGCCCCCAGTTACCCCATGGCCTCGCTGTATGTGGGGGATCTGCACCAGGACGTGACTGAGGCCATGCTGTACGAGAAGTTCAGCCCCGCCGGACCCATCCTCTCCATCCGGGTCTGCAGGGACATGATGACCCGCCGCTCGCTCGGATACGCATACGTTAACTTCCAGCAGCCGGCGGACGGTAAGAGAACCACCTTAAACTACTGCCCGTTCCACCTTAAACTACTGCCCGTTCCACCTTAAACTACTGTCCGTTCCACCTTAAACTACTGTCCGTTCCACCTTAAACTACTGTCCGTTCCACCTTAAACTACTGTCCGTTCCACCTTAAACTACTGCCCGTTCCACCTTAAACTACTGCCCGTTCCACCTTAAACTACTATTCCATCTATTGTCTATTCCACCTTAAATGACAGTCCGCTTCACCTTAAACAGCGCAACAGGGATAATTCGTAATCGGCATTATTTAAAAACAGTAATTATGTTAAAACTTATGTTCAAATATAGAACATTAAACCCAAAAAACATTAAACACCTGTTTAATTTATTATAATTATATAAGTAAATAATAATAAGTAAATATTGAGGTGTGTTTTAGGAACTTTAAGCTCAAAAGTTTAAGTCCTGTTCCAGTGCGTTTTTTATAGTACAGGAAGTCCTGTAATAAACATACTGTTTACTATACAGAAAATGCAGAAAATGATAGAAATTCACAATCTGCTTTATTAATGTATTAATTTGTACCTGCTCGGTATAAATGTACAGTACTGGTGCAGGAGCCAGCAGGGGGCGACACACTGCACATCCTATTAGTCAGGTTTAAAGCGGGATATTTTACCTTTAAAGGAGAAATACAATAAGAGATTTTTTTTCTAAATTTTTTTAGTACATTTATGTTTTTTTTTTCTTCTTAAGCTTCACTTATTATTATTATTATTATTATTATTATTATTATTATTATTAACAGGTTTAGCCTTAGTGAGGATTTTTGTACGTTTATTCATTTTTACTTTCAGTAAGGGAAGATCATTAATGTTTTTGATGTTTGTTGTCACGTAAAAACCTTGTATCTGTCTGTGCAGCCGAACGCGCTCTGGACACCATGAACTTCGATGTGATTAAGGGCCGACCCGTTCGGATCATGTGGTCCCAGAGAGACCCGTCCCTGAGGAAGAGCGGCGTCGGAAACATCTTCATCAAGAACCTGGACAAGTCCATCGACAACAAAGCCCTGTACGACACGTTCTCCGCCTTCGGGAACATCCTGTCCTGTAAGGTACGAGTGAACCGGCCCGGGTTACGCCTGCAGCGCGGGTTTGGGGTTTAGAGCACGGTGTCCCACCATGTTCTGCATGCATTTGTGTATGTTGTGCGTAGGGTTGCAACGGTATGAGATTTTCACGGTATGATAACCGTCTCAGAAAATACCGCGGTATCACGGTTATCACGGTATCAGAGTTTGTTACATATATTATTAAACTGACCCTTAAAGAAATTACAACAAAGTTAATTTTTGTTCAATTAACTATTTATTGTAGAAACCTGGAACAACTATAATTTTAAGTTCTCCTTTAAAAAAAATAAGCTGTACACCATCAGGTGAAGGAAACCAGGTTTTTCCACTACTCTTAAGGGCATTAAGAGTGTATATAAAAAAAAATATATATATATATCACACATACACACACGTTACACACATTACATGTCCTCTAGGAAGTAAAGATCCTGTGTTTAAACTATTCAGTACAATTATTTAAGTTTAAATTATTTAATATCTGATAAACTGAGCCTGGGTCAGTGTCTGATCAACAACTGTTGTAAACGTCCGTTTTACTGCCGAGTTGGTATATAACCAGATAGAGGGGATTTATTTCTGACATGATCCTCACAATAGAGATTTCTATTTTAAGGCTTTCACACCGAGTTTGGTTTTAACACATGAAAAACAGGCACGTCAGAATTAGAAAATGAACGCATGTAAATGAATGGCGTCTTTCACATCCAGTCCGGCGAGCACCTTTACACGGACACGTGAATCCGTCGTAGCACGCACTTCACGCCTGTACCTGCGTGCCCAAATTTCGGATAACTCAGCGCTTTTGCGGGCGCTTACCGCATGGGTTGTGCACGACTACAAAGAGGTTTTATTTATGTTCAGATTAAAATTATAAACTAAACACTTTGCGCTGCACGGCGGGGTGGTGTTCATGGAGATGGGAGAACAGGTTTGACGGATGTCCACCTTTAGCTGTGACTTTACGGCCACATTGATTATAAATCGGATAACCATCCTCGGGTGCGTTCGGCGGGTCTCTGAAATAGTCCCACACTGCTGATTTTAGTTTAGCCTTTTTTTAGGCGGACGGAGATTTGTTTAGTCTGATGCACTTTCTGCTGTTCTCACCGCTGTGTGCTGAGCAGCTGAAGCGGAGCAGAGTTGCGCGGGTGAGTTTCTCCGCTGGCTTGCGTTTTACCGGTAATGAGCAAACACACACGGTATGATAACCGTGCATTTTAATACCATGGTATACCGTGAAACCGGTTACCGCTGCAACCCTAGTGTGTGTGTGTGTGTGTGAGTGTGTGCACACGTATGTTTTGTGTGTCTGTATTATGTATGTATGTGTGTTGTGCTTGTGTGTTCTGTACGTGCATGTGTTGTCTGCGTGTTCTTTGTGTGTGTGTATAATATATATCTGCGCGTGTACTGTGCGTGTGTACTGTGCGTGCGTGTGTACTGTGCGTGAGTGTGTACTGTGCGTGAGTGTGTGTACTGTGCGTGAGTGTGTGTACTGTGCGTGAGTGTGTGTACTGTGCGTGAGGTGTGTACTGTGCGTGAGGTGTGTACTGTGCGTGAGGTGTGTACTGTGTGTACTGTGCGTGTGTACTGTGCGTGAGGTGTGTACTGTGCGTGAGGTGTGTACTGTGCGTGTGTACTGTGCGTGAGGTGTGTACTGTGCGTGAGGTGTGTACTGTGCGTGAGGTGTGTACTGTGCGTGAGTGTGTACTGTGTGTACTGTGCGTGTGTACTGTGCGTGTGTACTGTGCGTGTGTACTGTGCGTGAGTGTGTACTGTGTGTACTGTGCGTGTGTACTGTGCGTGAGGTGTGTACTGTGCGTGTGTACTGTGCGTGAGGTGTGTACTGTGTGTACTGTGCGTGTGTACTGTGCGTGAGGTGTGTACTGTGTGTACTGTGCGTGTGTACTGTGCGTGAGGTGTGTACTGTGTGTACTGTGCGTGTGTACTGTGCGTGAGGTGTGTACTGTGCGTGTGTACTGTGCGTGAGGTGTGTACTGTGCGTGAGGTGTGTACTGTGCGTGAGGTGTGTACTGTGTGTACTGTGCGTGTGTACTGTGCGTGAGGTGTGTACTGTGAGTGTGTACTGTGCGTGAGTGTGTACTGTGCGTGAGTGTGTACTGTGCGTGAGTGCGTGCGTGTGTACTGTGCGTGAGGTGTGTACTGTGCGTGCGTGAGTGTGTACTGTGCGTGAGTGTGTGCGTGTGTACTGTGCGTGAGTGTGTACTGTGAGTGTGTACTGTGCGTGAGTGTGTACTGTGCGTGAGTGTGTACTGTGCGTGAGTGTGTGCGTGTGTACTGTGCGTGTGTACTGTGCGGGTGTGTTGTGCGTGAGTGTGTACTGTGCGGGTGTGTTGTGCGTGAGGTGTGTACTGTGCGTGAGTGTGTTGTTTGTGTGTGTGTGTACTCACGCCGCTGCATCTCCTGAAGGTGGTGTGTGATGAGAACGGCTCTAAGGGTTACGGCTTTGTGCACTTTGAGACTCACGAGGCGGCGGAGCGAGCGATCGAGAAGATGAACGGCATGCTGCTGAACGATCGCAAAGTGTAAGTGTGACCCCTGACCCGACCCACACCACCTTACCCCACCCTGACACGACCAGCACCACCTTACCCCACCCTGACCCAACCCACACCACCTTAGCCGGACCCAACCAGCACCACCCCGATCCACCCTGACCCAACCAGCACCACCCCGATCCACCCTGACCCAACCAGCACCACCCCGATCCACCCTGACCCGACCCACACCACCTTACCCCACCCTGACACGACCAGCACCACCCCGATCCACCCTGACCCGACCCACACCACCTTACCCCACCCTGACACGACCAGCACCACCCCGATCCACCCTGACCCGACCCACACCACCTTACCCCACCCTGACACGACCAGCACCACCCCGATCCACCTTGACCCAACCCACACCACCTTACCCCACCCTGACACGACCAGCACCACCCCGATCCACCCTGACCCAACCAGCACCACCCCGATCCACCCTGACCCAACCAGCACCACCTTACCCCACCCTGACCCAACCAGCACCACCCCGATCCACCCTGACCCAACCAGCACCACCCCGATCCACCCTGACCCGACCCACACCACCTTACCCCACCCTGACACGACCAGCACCACCCCGATCCACCCTGACCCGACCCACACCACCTTACCCCACCCTGACACGACCAGCACCACCCCGATCCACCCTGACCCAACCCACACCACCTTACCCCACCCTGACACGACCAGCACCACCCCGATCCACCCTGACCCGACCCACACCACCTTACCCCACCCTGACACGACCAGCACCACCCCGATCCACCCTGACCCGACCCACACCACCTTACCCCACCCTGACACGACCAGCACCACCCCGATCCACCCTGACCCAACCCACACCACCTTAGCCGGACCCAACCAGCACCACCCCGATCCACCCTGACCCAACCAGCACCACCCCGATCCACCCTGACCCAACCAGCACCACCCCGATCCACCCTGACCCGACCCACACCACCTTACCCCACCCTGACACAACCCACACCACCTTACACCACCCTGACACAACCCACACCACCTTACCCCACCCTGACACAACCCACACCACCTTACACCACCCTGACACAACCCACACCACCTTACCCCACCCTGACCCGACCTACATCATCTTACCCCACCCTAACCCAACCAGCACCACCCGACCCCACCCTGACCCAACCAGCACCACCTTACCCCACCCTGACCCAACCCACACCACCCTGACCCAACTCGCACCACATTACCCTGGCCCAACCAGCACCACCCCGATCCACCCTGACCCAACCTGCACCACCTGAACCCACCCTGACCCGACCCACACCATCTCGACCCGCACCACCCCGCAATGACCCAAATCAACCTGCAGTGTCTCTAACAGCTCTGCACTAACCCCTCAAAACTGAGTTAGAACTAATATATCAGATAATGCGAGACTGAAGGCCTGGTGTTTCTAACATCATTAATATTTATTACAATATTTAGTTCTCATTTTTCAGGTTTTTTAGTGATTCCAGTGATTTTTACTTAATACATGTACGCATGTCCCCCATTTAATAATGCAGGGTAAATAAAAAGTGTGTATCTTATAAATAAGATTTTAATAAATACAAGATTAATTTATACTGATTGTCAAAGCAGATCATTAAAATCATGGGGAATAATAATAAGGTAATGCAGTAAAGAAAATATGAGCAATAAATTAGAAAAAAAGAAGTTGGGTATGGGGCTGTAATTGTGGTAAATTTTAATGAGTATGTGGGTAATTAGTGAATATTAATGTTGCCGCTGATGTTAAAGGTTTGTCGGGAGGTTTAAGTCGAGGAAGGAGCGCGAGGCGGAGATGGGAGCCAGGGCCAAAGAGTTCACCAACGTCTACATCAAGAACTTCGGAGAGGACATGGACGACGAGAAGCTGAAAGATGTCTTCGGAAAGTATGGTGAGTGTCCTCGTCCGGCAGGGATCAGACCCAGAGTGTTCTAGATCAGCCATGTGACCCCTGTTCTCTCCGCCCCTCCTCCAGGCCCCGCCCTCAGCATTCGGGTGATGACTGACGAAAGCGGCAAGTCCAAGGGCTTCGGCTTCGTGAGCTTTGAGAGGCACGAGGACGCTCAGAGGGTGAGTACTGGACCACGGTGGGTCACGACGCCTCCTGGGTTTAAGGTGGTGATTCTGATCCGGTTCTCCACAGGCCGTGGACGAGATGAACGGGAAGGAGCTGAACGGGAAGCAGGTGTATGTGGGACGAGCTCAGAAGAAAGGAGAGCGTCAGACTGAACTTAAACGCAAGTTTGAGCAGATGAAGCAGGACCGCATGACCCGCTACCAGGTGAGCGCCGTCGGACTGAACATGGGTATTAGGAAGATGAGTTTAGTGATGTCAGGATGTTGGATGATGATCCCCATAACTGATGTTGAAGATGGTATCGGACAGTACTGTTCAGCTTGTTGACGCGTTTAGTCTTATTGTCCCCACAGGGCGTGAACCTGTACGTGAAGAACCTGGATGACGGTCTGGACGATGAGCGTCTGCGTAAAGAATTCTCTCCATTTGGAACCATCACCAGCGCAAAGGTAACAGAACCTTCAGCCAACTTCGGCTCTCACGCAGAAATTTAGCGCAAACCAACGCTTGGAATGTCTCTTAGGTTTAACTGTGCTATAGGCGAGGATGAAGTGTTTGTGAACTTTGGTACACAGACACTTCAAAATATGCGTATTAGTCAATCAAAAATACCCCTGACGTCCAACCATCTGCGTCTTACTGCTATTAGAGGCACACTGCTGATGCTGCAGCTCATACATCACCCAGTGCCCCTCCCAAACTACTCCTCCCATTGTTTAGCCTTTTTTAATTTGAGCTGAGAGTGTAGTCAGATAAAATCAGGGGCATTACTTACCCTTAAGTTGTGTCTCTGGGGGTGTGCTTATTCAGATGTAAACACTTAGCACTGTTAGCCTAGCGCAGCGTGTGATATGGGGAGGTGGGGTATGGGCTGCAGTGGGGAAATGCTAGCGGGATTTAGCGCTGATTGCTGTGTTAACGCTATGATACCTGCTGTGTGCAGGTGATGATGGAGGGCGGCCGCTCTAAAGGCTTCGGCTTCGTGTGCTTCTCATCGCCGGAGGAGGCCACCAAGGCGGTGACGGAGATGAACGGCCGCATTGTGGCCACCAAACCCCTGTACGTAGCTTTAGCTCAGCGCAAAGAGGAGCGGCAGGCCCACCTCACCAATCAGTACATGCAGAGGATGGCCAGCGTCCGCGCCGTACCCAACCCTGTCCTCAACCCCTACCAGCCCGCGCCGCCGTCCGGCTACTTCATGGCTGCTATTCCTCAGGTATACACACACTACACTTACACACACACACTATACACACTACACACTATTTACCCCACTATACACATCACCCTAGGAGTGATGAGGGGAAAAGGAGCCATACTATACCCACCCAGAGAGAGCAAGACCAGTTGTGCTCTCTCAGGACTCCGGCAGCTGATGGAAAGCTGTATGACCGGGATTTGCAATTGTTCATTCAGATATACTATAAAGAACTGTTGAACAGTGAAATGTTTCTGCAGAGTGGTGGTGTTGTACTGAAGAAAGTGTGTTTGTGTGTGTGTGTGTGTGTGTGTGTGTGTTACAGGCTCAAAACCGCGCCGCCTATTACCCCAGCAGCCAACTGGCCCAACTCCGCCCCAGCCCTCGCTGGGCCACTCAGAGCGTCCGCCCACAGCGTAAGACTCGCGCGCACACACACCATATACATGCACAACACACTCACACCATATACACTGCAGACACTGCAGACACTGCACACACACTTCTTCGGCGGTCACTCCTGGGGAGTATGAAGGTCGTGAATTCTCTCGTGAGATTATAACCCGATGTGATGGAAGCATCTTCCACGAGACGACAGGAGAGTTAGAACACATCAGCGGTTGGTTGGAACTGAAAGCCTCTGGATTAATGTTGCTGGCTGTGCCTCTGGGACGCCGCCATTAGATGGCTTTCCATGATGGAAATAAACTCTCTGCATTACATTTCCCAGATTCTGCGGTTCTGAGCTGCAACCTCTCATGTCTCAGTGTTACAGGCTTTCAGACTAACCCTAGCGTTTCAGGAAGTCCTGTAGCAGAGGGAGCTTTGCGTTTCTTCTTCCGCTGCACAGTTCACAATAAAATACTGCTTTGGGCAGTCGTGCTTTGTTTATGTGAATCACATGACCAGTACAGCTGAGCTGGTACTGGGTAAGAAGAGCATCCACACTAGGTATACTAGCACGTCTTCTGACCATCGCTAATACAGTCCTGCCAGCAAATGGTGCAACTGACAAGGTGCTGCGGTTGGGCCATCTGTGTGCGCTTAATCTGGTAAATGTGGCAGCAAGTCTCTGCTGAGTATAGTAGACAGGTGAGAACAATGGCGTGACATACCTTATATTTGGTAGGAAGACGGATTCCTGGCCGCTTCTATACTCTGGTCTGAAGCAGGTGTTTGAGGATGATCTTTCCAAGTACCTTCCTTGCTATTGAGAGGAGAGAGATGCCTCTATAGTTGCTGCAGTCTTGCTTGTTACCCTTCGTCTTGATCACAGGGATATCAAGGGCATATTTGAAAGCTTGTGGCGCTGTCTTCTCATTCCATATGGCAAAGAGAACATCATGGAAAGCTGTAATGATGTGTTCACTTCTTTTTCTGCCTGCATGCCATCAAACCCATGAGACTTGTTCTTGGCAAGCCTCTGCCCAGTCTTCCTCATTTCATCTAGTTCCAGCGAGGCATCTGCACTTGACAGAATGGGTCTTTGTGGCCCAGGAAGAATCTCACAGCTTTGTTACCCATCATAAGCTTTATTACTCCTGGGCCGCACAGATGCAAGTTCTTGTTGCCGGCTTCCAGTTTCTCAGACCTGGGTTTGTCGCTCTGCAATGGAAGGGGTGGTTTGGGAGTTGCTACGGTGGTCTGCACAGGGATTAACAGACAGAGCATTATGCAGGTACTCATCCACCCTCTGGACCACTTGGCTGGAGGGTCAAGTGGCAGGAAAGAGGATCCATACGTGTCCAGCCTGGCGATTGGCCTGCAGTGTCAGCCAACTGCTGATTGGTCTGTCCAGTTACTACTTTAAATATGTTGAAGACACCTGTCCAGGTCCCTCCTATCATTGCTCCAGGGATGCTGAAGACGCCATTAAAAGGGGAATTCACCCACTGCTGCCGTGGTTTCACTATTTAACCCATAGATAGGAGAGATTAAAGGATGGGCTGAGAGAGACTCAACACTTTAAAACCACAGCTATAAACTATAGCTATAACCTGCACACACACACACGCACACTCCACACACACACACACACACACACACACACACACACACATTATCCACACTCACTATATACACTACACACACGTGCACATGCTCTGGTTATAGAGTGTGCTGTTAGTGTTTTGTAACTTGTTTGTGTTTTTTATCTCAGATTTCCAGAACATGCCGAACGCTATCCGCCCCGCTGCCCCGCGCCCGCAGACCTTCAGCACCATCCGACCCACCGCCTCCCAGCTGCCCCGCATGATGACCTCTCAGCGCATGGGTAACACACACACACACACACATCTGTACAGGTAACGGGTACACACCTGAACGTGACTGTAACACTGACCCGGTCTGTTGTGTGTAGCGTCTCAGCCGATGGGCCCGAGGCCGACCGGCGCCGGAGCAGCTACCGGAACCGCCCCGGTGAGAGCGGTACCACAGTACAAATACGGCCCGGGAGTCCGGAACCCCCAGCAGCACCTCGGAGCCCAGCCACAGGTCCCCATGCAGCAGGTATACACACACCACACACACACACACTGCCAAGCTCAGCCACAGGTCCCCATGCAGCAGGTATACACACACACACACTTTTATTAATTAAATGTTTGATGTATGAGTGTAATATATTGATCGTACTGTAGTTTAGTGATTATTATTGATAGAATGTTTGATGTACGGGTGTAATATTGATCGTACTGTAGTTTAGTGATTATTATTGATAGAATGTTTGATGTACGAGTGTAATATTGATCGTACTGTAGTTTAGTGATTATTATTGATAGAATGTTTGATGTACGAGTGTAATATTGATCGTACTGTAGTTTAGTGATTATTATTGATAGAATGTTTGATGTACAGGTGTAATATATTGATCGTACTGTAGTTTAGTGATTATTATTGATAGAGTGTTTGATGTACGGGTGTAATATTGATCGTACTGTAGTTTAGTGATTATTATTGATAGAATGTTTGATGTACGGGTGTAATATTGATCGTACTGTAGTTTAGTGATTATTATTGATAGAATGTTTGATGTACGGGTGTAATATATTGATCGTACTGTAGTTTAGTGATTATTATTGATAGAGTGTTTGATGTACGGGTGTAATATTGATCGTACTGTAGTTTAGTGATTATTATTGATTAATGTGTGGGTGTAATATTGATCGTACTGTAGTTTAGTGATTATTATTGATAGAATGTTTGATGTACGGGTGTAATATATTGATCGTACTGTAGTTTAGTGATTATTATTGATAGAGTGTTTGATGTACGGGTGTAATATTGATCGTACTGTAGTTTAGTGATTATTATTGATTAATGTGTGGGTGTAATATTGATCGTACTGTAGTTTAGTGATTATTATTGATTAATGTGTGGGTGTAATATTGATCGTACTGTAGTTTAGTGATTATTGTTGATAGAATGTTTGATGTATGAGTGTAATATTGATCGTACTGTAGTTTAGTGATTATTATTGATAGAATGTTTGATGTACGGGTGTAATATATTGATCGTACTGTAGTTTAGTGATTATTATTGATAGAATGTTTGATGTATGAGTGTAATATATTGATCGTACTGTAGTTTAGTGATTATTATTGATAGAGTGTTTGATGTACGGGTGTAATATTGATCGTACTGTAGTTTAGTGATTATTATTGATTAAATGTTTGATGTACGAGTGTAAAATATTGATCGTACTGTAGTTAAGTGATTATTATTGATAGAGTGTTTGATGTACGGGTGTAATATATTGATCGTACTGTAGTTTAGTGATTATTATTGATAGAATGTTTGATGTACAGGTGTAATATTGATCGTACTGTAGTTTAGTGATTATTATTGATAGAGTGTTTGATGTACGGGTGTAATATATTGATCGTACTGTAGTTTAGTGATTATTATTGATAATGTTTGATGTACGGGTGTAATATATTGATCGTACTGTAGTTTAGTGATTATTATTGATAGAATGTTTGATGTACGGGTGTAATATTGATCGTACTGTAGTTTAGTGATTACTATTGATAGAATGTTTGATGTACGGGTGTAATATATTGATCGTACTGTAGTTTAGTGATTATTATTGATAATGTTTGATGTACGGGTGTAATATATTGATCGTACTGTAGTTAAGTGATTATTATTGATAGAATGTTTGATGTACGGGTGTAATAATGATCGTACTGTAGTTTAGTGATTATTATTGATAGAATGTTTGATGTACGGGTGTAATATTGATCGTACTGTAGTTTAGTGATTATTATTGATTAAATGTTTGATGTACGGGTGTAATATTGATCGTACTGTAGTTTAGTGATTATTATTGATTAAATGTTTGATGTACGGGTGTAATATATTGATCGTACTGTAGTTTAGTGATTATTATTGATAGAATGTTTGATGTACGGGTGTAATATATTGATCGTACTGTAGTTTAGTGATTATTATTGATATAATGTTTGATGTACGGGTGTAATATATTGATCGTACTGTAGTTTAGTGATTATTATTGATATAATGTTTGATGTACGGGTGTAATATATTGATCGTACTGTAGTTTAGTGATTATTATTGATAATGTTTGATGTACGGGTGTAATATTGATCGTACTGTAGTTTAGTGATTATTATTGATAGAATGTTTGATGTACGGGTGTAATATTGATCGTACTGTAGTTTAGTGATTATTATTGATAGAATGTTTGATGTACGGGTGTAATATATTGATCGTACTGTAGTTTAGTGATTATTATTGATAGAGTGTTTGATGTACGGGTGTAATATATTGATCGTACTGTAGTTTAGTGATTATTATTGATAGAGTGTTTGATGTACGGGTGTAATATATTGATCGTACTGTAGTTTAGTGATTATTATTGATAGAATGTTTGATGTACGGGTGTAATATATTGATCGTACTGTAGTTTAGTGATTATTATTGATAGAATGTTTGATGTACGGGTGTAATATTGATCGTACTGTAGTTTAGTGATTATTATTGATAGAATGTTTGATGTACGGGTGTAATATTGATCGTACTGTAGTTTAGTGATTATTATTGATAGAATGTTTGATGTACGGGTGTAATATATTGATCGTACTGTAGTTTAGTGATTATTATTGATTGAATGTTTGATGTACGGGTGTAATATTGATCGTACTGTAGTTTAGTGATTATTATTGATAGAATGTTTGATGTACGGGTGTAATATATTGATCGTACTGTAGTTTAGTGATTATTATTGATAATGTTTGATGTACGGGTGTAATATTGATCGTACTGTAGTTTAGTGATTATTATTGATAGAATGTTTGATGTACGGGTGTAATATATTGATCGTACTGTAGTTTAGTGATTATTATTGATAATGTTTGATGTACGGGTGTAATATTGATCGTACTGTAGTTTAGTGATTATTATTGATAGAATGTTTGATGTACGAGTGTAATATTGATCGTACTGTAGTTTAGTGATTATTATTATTGATTAATGTGTGGGTGTAATATATTGATCGTACTGTAGTTTAGTGATTATTATTGATTTAATGTTTGATGTACGGGTGTAATATATTGATCGTACTGTAGTTTAGTGATTATTATTGATAGAGTGTTTGATGTACAGGTGTAATATATTGATCGTACTGTAGTTTAGTGATTATTATTGATAGAATGTTTGATGTACGGGTGTAATATATTGATCGTACTGTAGTTTAGTGATTATTATTGATAGAATGTTTGATGTACGGGTGTAATATATTGATCGTACTGTAGTTTAGTGATTATTATTGATAGAATGTTTGATGTACAGGTGTAATATATTGATCGTACTGTAGTTTAGTGATTATTATTGATTAAATGTTTGATGTACGAGTGTAATATATTGATCGTACTGTAGTTTAGTGATTATTATTGATTTAATGTTTGATGTACGGGTGTAATATATTGATCGTACTGTAGTTTAGTGATTATTATTGATAGAATGTTTGATGTACGGGTGTAATATATTGATCGTACTGTAGTTTAGTGATTATTATTGATAGAATGTTTGATGTACAGGTGTAATATATTGATCGTACTGTAGTTTAGTGATTATTATTGATAATGTTTGATGTACGGGTGTAATATATTGATCGTACTGTAGTTTAGTGATTATTATTGATTAAATGTTTGATGTACGGGTGTAATATTAATCTTAATGTAGTTTAATGATTATTATTGATAGAATGTTTGATGTACGAGTGTAATATTGATCGTACTGTAGTTTAGTGATTATTATTGATAGAATGTTTGATGTACGGGTGTAATATATTGATCGTACTGTAGTTTAGTGATTATTATTGATTTAATGTGTGGGTGTAATATTAATCTTAATGTAGTTTAATGATTATTATTGATGGAATGTTTGGTGTACGGGTGTAATATTGATCGTACTGTAGTTTAGTGATTATTATTGATTAAATGTTTGATGTACAGGTGTAATATTGATCGTACTGTAGTTTAGTGATTATTATTGATAGAGTGTTTGATGTACGGGTGTAATATTGATCGTACTGTAGTTTAGTGATTATTATTGATTAAATGTTTGATGTACGGGTGTAATATTGATCGTACTGTAGTTTAGTGATTATTATTGATTAAATGTTTGATGTACGGGTGTAATATTGATCGTACTGTAGTTTAGTGATTATTATTGATTTAATGTGTGGGTGTAATATTAATCTTAATGTAGTTTAATGATTGTTATTGATTAAATGTTTGTGCTCTTCCCCCTCCAGCCTGCGGTTCATGTTCAGGGTCAGGAGCCCCTGACCGCCTCTATGTTGGCCGCCGCCCCCCCGCAGGAGCAGAAACAGATGCTCGGTTAGTCCCGCCCACCCACACCTAATAATCAGTTTACAGACAGACCAGCTCAGATCCCCCAAAAAATCTTTATCATTTCTGACTTTAACACATCAGTACAGTTCAGAGCGTTTCTCTGATCAACACGAACAGATTCACCTGGACAAACTACATACCAACACGGGGGGGGGGGGGGTTAAACCAGGGGGGGGGGGGTTTAAACACGGGGGGGTTTATCACTGACTGACTGAATTAGTAGCATAAATAGAGATTTTTTTTTTAAACAAAAGAAATTGTGTCTCTCTCTCGCTCTCGCTTTCTCTCTCTCTCTCTCGCTCTCTCTCACTCGCTCTCTCTCTCACTCGCTCGCTCTCTCTTTCGCTCGCTCGCTCTTTCTCTCTCTCTCTCTATCGCTCTCGTTCGCTCTCTCTCTCTCTCTCTCTCTCTATCGCTCTCGTTCGCTCTCTCTCGCTCTCTCTCGCTCTTTCGTTCGCTCTCTCGCGCTCTGTCTCTGTTGCGCTCTCCCCCTCTCTCTCTCTCTCGCGCTCTCTCTCTCGCTCTCTCTCTCTCTCTCTCGCTCTCTCTCTCTCGCGCTCTGTCTCTGTTGCACTCTCTCCCTGTCTCTCGCGCTCTGTCTCTCTCTCTCTCTTTTTTTCTTTCTCTCACTCACTCTCCGTGTCTGTCTCTCTGTAGGTGAGCGACTGTTCCCCCTGATTCAGAACATGCACCCGACTCTGGCGGGGAAGATCACGGGGATGCTGTTGGAGATTGATAATTCTGAGCTGCTCCACATGCTGGAGTCTCCGGAGTCTCTTCGCTCCAAGGTAATCCGGCTTCGCTCGGATTTTAGTGCAAACACAGTTTTCACACACGTCAAAAAACGGATAGTTTTTTACTGCATAGCTGCATATTAAAGTAGAACTCCAGTGTAAAATGCACTTTTGTTGCATTAAAACAAAGTATATAAATAAAGTTCTTACCTGTAGTGAATAGCACACCTCCGCTCTCCCACAGCGTTCAGAGATCCAGAAATGTTGCACTCATTGACATTGACTGCTTTGGAGTTTCTCACCGATAAATCACTTTTTACACCGTTATCCAGCTCAAAGTAGCTCCACACCTCCTTACTAGAATCCGGAGAGCCCTGACATTTAAAACGAGGCATTAATAACTTAAAAAGTGCAGAAGAAGCTCATTAAAACCGCTGTTTACATCCCATTACAGTACTAGTTTCAGCTCCGAGCGCCACCATCACTGTACTGATAATAACATAGACATATATATACATAGACTCCGCATAGCTCTGGTATGTTCGTGCAGGTGAAAGGAGGCGAGGTTAGGGTTGCCGTGGTAACTGTGGTGTGTTTGTTCAGGTGGATGAAGCTGTGGCGGTGCTCCAGGCTCACCAGGCGAAGGAAGCCGCTCAGAAGTCGGTGAACAGCGCTGCTGTTCCTGCTGTTTAATGAAGGTAAGCAGGAAGGGGCGGGGCTCTAGAGGGCAGGGCTCTGATTTACTGTGTAATGGACGGACTAACAGATCTGTGTTTTTGTGTTTCAGGACGTCCCGCAGGGAAGCGTTACGACGGAAAAAGGAAAATCTATTAAACATTGAAAAATACAAAACTCTTAAAACACTGAAAAACAGAAAATGTCTTAAAAATGAAAATTCTAATATGAAATTTTTGCCAGGTCTTTTGGCACCAAGCCACGGCCTTGATTAAAGTAAACAAAAAAAATAGAAAAAAAAAATAGAAAAATGAAAAAATTGATTTTGAAATAAAGTTGATAATTTGTTTTAATTCCTTTTACTGTTTAAACGCCCAGAATGTTCCGGTCTCTGCAGAGCATCGCTGAGCGCTGGCTGAAGTGTATTGGATTCAATTAATAAAAAATTAAACTTTGATTTGTCTGTTTGTTTTTATGTAAGAACATTTTTATTCATTGAGTAAACCATTAGTCATAAGTTGTATTGTTAAAAACAGCAACATCTACTGAAAGCGTCTGTATGCTTCACTCCTGTTGTGAAGCTCCGGATCTCTGAATGTTTTACTTACGGTTCTGTTTATTGAAATAAGCAGGTTAATTTATTAAGCTAGACCTGTTGATCTGCATTTATTTAAATATAAAAATATTCGTGTGGCTCTTATTAAACATTACGTGTGTTTTTTATTTAAAGGTGTGTAGACCTGCAGTTCACGTCTTACACCCATATTTGGAGGTGGTATTAAAAGGTTTTCATGTCGTTACGCTGATGTGTTTTCTGCTCTGCTGGATTCTAGTGTTGTGCTGCTGATGTTGGGCGTCGCCTGCTGATTATAGGTGGGGTTTCTAAACCAGCCACCAAAAACCACAGCGAAAGATTTTATTACTGATCAGAGAATCTCTACAACTCTTCCCTCAGATCCAGAAAACAAACACAGAGACAGTCTACACCAAAACAAACACTGATCTCAGCGCTTTAGAAAGTGTTTCTACTGGTTTTACTGGTGAACAGACTGGTATGCAGTTAGCACAGCGCTAACCGTGAAGAAAAAAAAACATAAAATGAAATAAATACACAAAAACAATTTTACTTCATTAAGAATTACACGTTTATTAATCATCAAAGAAATAAAAACGATACAAATATTCTGTAGGACTTTCGCATTCTGTAGCGTCAGTTTATGCTAATGAGTTTAAAACAATCAGTTTATTATTAGTAAATTAACAGTAGTGTATCAGAGGGTGGAGCCTCAGTAATATGCAGTTAAAGAATTTGGTCTGTACGCTGATATAATAATTTATATAAATAATATTTATTTAAGGTGTGCAGTGTTTCTGACGTCAATAAAATCAGATTTGCTCTTAATCCTCTCACTTTATTAATCTGATTAACAGGATTAAACAACATTCTACCAAACTGTAAATCTGCTTATTTTACAGTAACTCTTCTGCTCTGTTTATTTCTGATTATTTTAGAGTTTAGAATTCTACAGCAGCTTTACTCTGAGCTACAGTGAAGAGAACGGTGTAAAGTGGGTAGAACAGTCATCTCTGTAACTGTCCCTGGTTCTTCGTAGTTCTTTGTGGTTCTCTGTGGTTCTCTGTGGTTCTTCGTAGTTCTCTGTGGTTCTTCGTAGTTCTTTGTGGTTCTCTGTGGTTCTAGGCGTCAGAACGACCTTTCTTCTTCAGTTTGGAATTCCTCAGAGCTTTCTCCAGTTCCTCCATCACGGGCAGTGGACCCTCGTACTTGTTGGTTTCGATGGCCTTCAGCTTCTCCTGGTAATCTTTCGGCAGACCGTTTTGCTCCGCCCCCATCATGATCACCTAGGCAACCAAACAAAAAGTCTCATATTTTACTCCACCCCATCACAATCACCAACGGCAACCAAACAAACTCCACCTCAGATAATTTACTCCACCCCATCACAATCACATACAGCAACCAAACAAACTCCACCTCAGATATTTTACTCCTCCCATCACAATCACCTACAGCAACCAAACAAACTCCGCCTCAGATATTTTACTCCTCCCATCACAATCACCTACGGGGGGGTGGGGGGGGGGAGCATAGGGGGACGGGTCGGGTTGGTGGTTTAGTAACAGCAGGACCGTAGAGCTGCAGATTCCAGGAGCTTCACTGTGAAACAGAACAGATTCTGGAGTTCAGCTCTGAATGAGCCGCCGGGTCCTGACCCAGTTCTGCTCCGACCCATTGTGTTCCAAACACAAAGAGACCCGCCAGAAAACACCCGCAACAACAGCAGCGTCCCCACCGCCTCACTATAGCCCGACCCAGAACATCTCATCCACCAAACCCCTGTTCACACTCGCTATTTACACACTCACTAACCACTGTTCACACTCCTTATTTACACACTTACTAACCACTGTTCACACTCGCTATTTACACACTCACTAACCACTGTTCACACTCCTTATTTACACACTCACTAACCACTGTTCACACTCCTTATTTACACACTCACTAACCACTGTTCACACTCGCTATTTACACACTCACTAACCCCTGTTAGTGCTGAGAGGAGTTGAACAGTCTTATGGCCTGAGGGACAAAAGACTTTCAGAGTCTGTCTGTGGAGCAGGACTGGGACAGCAGTCTGCCGCTGAATGAGCTCCTCTGCCTGGTGATGGTGCTGTGCAGAGGGTGGTGAACATTGTCCATGATGTTCAGCAGCTTGCTGAGGGCTCTCCTCTCTGCCAGTGGTGTTAAGGACTCCAGCTCTAATCCCAGCACAGAACCAGCTTTCCTCACCAGCCTGTCCAGTCGTCCAGCATCCCTCTTGCTGATGCTGCCTCCCCAGCACACTACAGCGTAAAAGAGGACGCTGGCTACCACAGACTGGTAGAACATCAGCAGGAGTTTCTGGCAGATGTTGAAAGACCTGAGCCTTCTGAGGAAGTACAGTCTGCTCTGGGCCTTCCTGTAGAGGAAGATAATTTACTCCTCCCATCACAATCACCAACGGCAACCAAACAAACTCCACCTCAGATAATTTACTCCACCCATCACAATCACCTACAGCAACCAAACAAACTCCGCCTCAGATATTTTACTCCACCCATCACAATCACATACAGCAACCAAACAAACTCCACCTCAGATATTTTACTCCTCCCATCACAATCACCTACAGCAACCAAACAAACTCCGCCTCAGATATTTTACTCCACCCATCACTATCACCAACGGCAAGCAAACAAACTCCGCCTCAGATATTTTACTCCCCCATCACAATCACCTATAGCAACCAAACAAACTCCACCTCAGATATTTTACTCCTCCCATCACAATCACCATCGGCAACCAAACAAACTCCGCCTCAGATATTTTACTCCACCCATCACAATCACCTATAGCAACCAAACAAACTCCACCTCAGATATTTTACTCCTCCCATCACAATCACCATCGGCAACCAAACAAACTCCACCTCAGATAATTTACTCCACCCCATCACAATCACCTACAGCAACCAAACAAACTCCGCCTCAGATATTTTACTCCTCCCATCACAATCACCAACGGCAACCAAACAAACTCCACCTCAGATAATTTACTCCACCCCATCACAATCACCTACAGCAACCAAACAAACTCCGCCTCAGATATTTTACTCCTCCCATCACTATCACCAACGGCAAGCAAACAAACTCCGCCTCAGATATTTTACTCCTCCCATCACAATCACCTACAGCAACCAAACAAACTCCGCCTCAGATATTTTACTCCTCCCATCACTATCACCAACGGCAAGCAAACAAACTCCACCTCAGATATTTTACTCCACCCATCACAATCACCTACAGCAACCAAACAAACTCCGCCTCAGATAATTTACTCCCCCATCACAATCGCCTACAGCAACCAAACAAACTCCACCTCAGATATTTTACTCCTCCCATCACAATCACCTACAGCAACCAAACAAACTCCGCCTCAGATATTTTACTCCACCCATCACAATCACCAACGGCAACCAACCAAACTCCACCTCAGATAATTTACTCCACCCATCACAATCACCTACAGCAACCAAACAAACTCCGCCTCAGATATTTTACTCCACCCATCACAATCACCAACGGCAACCAACCAAACTCCACCTCAGATAATTTACTCCACCCATCACAATCACCAACAGCAACCAAACAAACTCCACCTCAGATATTTTACTCCACCCATCACAATCACCAGCGGCAACCAAACAAACTCCGCCTCAGATATTTTACTCCACCCATCACAATCGCCTATAGCAACCAAACAAACTCCGCCTCAGATAATTTACTCCACCCCATCACAATCACATACAGCAACCAAACAAACTCCGCCTCAGATATTTTACTCCTCCCATCACAATCACCTACGGGGGGGTGGGGGGGGGGGAGCATAGGGGGACGGGTCGGGTTGGTGGTTTAGTAACAGCAGGACCGTAGAGCTGCAGATTCCAGGAGCTTCACTGTGAAACAGAACAGATTCTGGAGTTCAGCTCTGAATGAGCCGCCGGGTCCTGACCCAGTTCTGCTCCGACCCATTGTGTTCCAAACACAAAGAGACCCGCCAGAAAACACCCGCAACAACAGCAGCGTCCCCACCGCCTCACTATAGCCCGACCCAGAACATCTCATCCACCAAACCCCTGTTCACACTCGCTATTTACACACTCACTAACCACTGTTCACACTCGCTATTTACACACTCACTAACCACTGTTCACACTCCTTATTTACACACTCACTAACCCCTGTTCACACTCCTTATTTATACACTCACTAACCACTGTTCACACTCCTTATTTATACACTCACTAACCACTGTTCACACTCGCTATTTACACACTCACTAACCACTGTTAGTGCTGAGAGGAGTTGAACAGTCTTATGGCCTGAGGGACAAAAGACTTTCAGAGTCTGTCTGTGGAGCAGGACTGGGACAGCAGTCTGCCGCTGAATGAGCTCCTCTGCCTGGTGATGGTGCTGTGCAGAGGGTGGTGAACATTGTCCATGATGTTCAGCAGCTTACTGAGGGCTCTCCTCTCTGCCAGTGGTGTTAAGGACTCCAGCTCTAATCCCAGCACAGAACCAGCTTTCCTCACCAGCCTGTTCAGTCCAGCGTCCCTCTTGCTGATGCTGCCTCCCCAGCACACTACAGCGTAAAAGAGGACGCTGGCTACCACAGACTGGTAGAACATCAGCAGGAGTTTCTGGCAGATGTTGAAAGACCTGAGCCTTCTGAGGAAGTACAGTCTGCTCTGGGCCTTCCTGTAGAGGAAGATAATTTACTCCTCCCATCACAATCACCAACGGCAACCAAACAAACTCCACCTCAGATAATTTACTCCACCCATCACAATCACCTACAGCAACCAAACAAACTCCGCCTCAGATATTTTACTCCACCCATCACAATCACATACAGCAACCAAACAAACTCCACCTCAGATATTTTACTCCTCCCATCACAATCACCTACAGCAACCAAACAAACTCCGCCTCAGATATTTTACTCCACCCATCACTATCACCAACGGCAAGCAAACAAACTCCGCCTCAGATATTTTACTCCTCCCATCACAATCACCTACAGCAACCAAACAAACTCCGCCTCAGATATTTTACTCCTCCCATCACAATCACCATCGGCAACCAAAAAAACTCCGCCTCAGATATTTTACTCCACCCATCACAATCACCAACGGCAACCAAACAAACTCCACCTCAGATAATTTACTCCACCCATCACAATCACCAACGGCAACCAAACAAACTCCGCCTCAGATATTTTACTCCACCCATCACAATCACCAACGGCAACCAAACAAACTCCGCCTCAGATAATTTACTCCTCCCATCACAATCACCAACGGCAACCAAACAAACTCCACCTCAGATAATTTACTCCACCCATCACAATCACCTACAGCAACCAAACAAACTCCGCCTCAGATATTTTACTCCACCCATCACAATCACCAACGGCAACCAACCAAACTCCACCTCAGATAATTTACTCCACCCATCACAATCACCAACGGCAACCAAACAAACTCCACCTCAGATAATTTACTCCACCCATCACAATCACCTACAGCAACCAAACAAACTCCGCCTCAGATATTTTACTCCACCCATCACAATCACCAACAGCAACCAAACAAACTCCACCTCAGATATTTTACTCCACCCATCACAATCACCAACGGCAACCAAACAAACTCCGCCTCAGATATTTTACTCCACCCATCACAATCACCAACGGCAACCAAACAAACTCCGCCTCAGATATTTTACTCCTCCCATCACAATCACCTACGGGGGGGTGGGGGGGGGGAGCATAGGGGGACGGGTCGGGTTGGTGGTTTAGTAACAGCAGGACCGTAGAGCTGCAGATTCCAGGAGCTTCACTGTGAAACAGAACAGATTCTGGAGTTCAGCTCTGAATGAGCCGCCGGGTCCTGACCCAGTTCTGCTCCGACCCATTGTGTTCCAAACACAAAGAGACCCGCCAGAAAACACCCGCAACAACAGCAGCGTCCCCACCGCCTCACTATAGCCCGACCCAGAACATCTCATCCACCAAACCCCTGTTCACACTCGCTATTTACACACTCACTAACCACTGTTCACACTCCTTATTTACACACTCACTAACCACTGTTCACACTCCTTATTTACACACTCACTAACCACTGTTCACACTCCTTATTTACACACTCACTAACCACTGTTCACACTCGCTATTTACACACTCACTAACCACTGTTCACACTCCTTATTTACACACTCACTAACCCCTGTTCACACTCCTTATTTACACACTCACTAACCCCTGTTCACACTCCTTATTTACACACTCACTAACCACTGTTTACCTGTTCACACTCCTTATTTACACACTCACTAACCACTGTTCACACTCCTTATTTACACACTTACTAACCATTGTTCACACTCCTTATTTACACACTCACTAACCACTGTTTACCTGTTCACACTCCATATTTACACACTCACTAACCACTGTTCACACTCCTTATTTACACACTCACTAACCACTGTTTACCTGTTCACACTCCTTATTTACACACTTACTAACCACTGTTCACACTCCTTATTTACACACTTACTAACCATTGTTCACACTCCTTATTTACATACTCACTAACCACTGTTCACACTCCTTATTTACACACTCACTAACCACTGTTTACCTGTTCACACTCCTTATTTACACACTTACTAACCACTGTTCACACTCCTTATTTACACACTTACTAACCATTGTTCACACTCCTTATTTACACACTCACTAACCACTGTTCACACTCCTTATTTACACACTCACTAACCACTGTTCACACTCCTTATTTACACACTTACTAACCATTGTTCACACTCCTTATTTACATACTCACTAACCACTGTTCACACTCCTTATTTACACACTTACTAACCATTGTTCACACTCCTTATTTACACACTCACTAACCACTGTTCACACTCCTTATTTACACACTCACTAACCATTGTTCACACTCCTTATTTACATACTCACTAACCACTGTTCACACTCCTTATTTACACACTTACTAACCCCTGTTCACACTCCTTATTTACACACTCACTAACCACTGTTCACACTCCTTATTTACACACTCACTAACCCCTGTTCACACTCCTTATTTACACACTTACTAACCACTGTTCACACTCCTTATTTACACACTCACTAACCACTGTTCACACTCCTTATTTACACACTCACTAACCCCTGTTCACACTCCTTATTTACACACTTACTTACCACTGTTTACCTGTTCACACTTCTTATTTACACACTAACCACTGTTTATCTATTATTTACTCTCTCTCTCTCTCTCTCTGATGTGTACAGTGTGAACAGGACTGGAGAGAGAACAGTCCCCTGTGGTGCTCCTGCGCTGCTGATCACTGTATCAGAGGAGCAGTCCCTGATCCTGACATGTTGTGGTCTCCCAGTAAGGTAGTCAGTGATCCAGGTGACCAGGTGCATGTCC
Organism: Astyanax mexicanus; assembly: GCF_023375975.1. Lineage (NCBI taxonomy): Eukaryota > Metazoa > Chordata > Actinopteri > Characiformes > Acestrorhamphidae > Astyanax > Astyanax mexicanus. The sequence goes on from NW_026040061.1 coordinate 275,055, forward strand.
ACCTCCATCTTCATCAGCTTGTCTCTCAGCAGTAGGGGCTGGATGGTGTTGAAGGCACTGGAGAAGTCGAAGAACATGACCCTCACAGCACCTCCCCCCTTGTCCAGATGAGAGTGAGCTCTGTGCAGGAGATAGAGGATGGCATCTTCCACTCCCACCTTTTCACGGTACGCAAACTGCAGTGGGTCCTCAGCATGGTGGACCTGAGGTCTGAGGTGGTCCAGCAGCAGTCGCTCCATGGTCTTCATCACGTGAGATGTCAAAGCAACCGGCCTGTAGTCATTCAGCTCCTTCGGGTGTGCCTTCTTAGGAACTGGAACGAGGCAGGAACCCTCCCTAGACGCAGACTCAGATTAAGCTCATGTTGGAGGGGCTCACCCAGTTGAACAGCACATGCCTTGAGCATTCTGGGGCACACTCTGTCCGGGCCAGCTGCCTTCCTGCTCTACCAAGTTTCCATCTTTAAACGCCCTTTTCTTTTGGTTGAGGAGGTCCTTGACGGTGCTGGTAATCCAAGGTTTGTTGTTTGGAAAGCAGCGTACAGTCTTTGTGGGAACAGCAACATCCATACAGAAATTCAAGTAGTCTGTAATAGAGGTGGGCGGATCGATCCAAATATCGATAATATCGATACCAACGCTGGTATTGGTATTGAGCAATACTCGTGTAAAAATATCGATATTCAAGCTTTTTTCTCTGCTGCACGCACTGCTGCGCACTGCTGCGCACGAGATTCACCACAGTCTACTCTCTGGTCTCTTGTTGTTTTGCACATGCGTCTCAGCAAAGCCAGCCAAACCGCCACGCAGGTAGGCTCAGCCTGGCCCCGCCCACTCAGCGCTCTCCTCGAGTCGACACGCCTCTACCTCAGGAGATTTGTGTTGAGTGATATTTTTTTACACTCTGTTTATTTAAGAAAAACTTGCATTTGAATTGCACTGAAAGGAAGACAATTCCTTATTTTTTATTGTTTTTCCAAATGACAATTCTATTAAAAAAAAGAAACAAAGAAAGAAAGAAAAGATGTCTAGTGAGGGGAGAATTTTTATTTTATTTTTTTGTATTTTTTATTTTATATTTAAACTTTGTTTTGTTACTGTTCCATTGTTTCTAAACAAAAAATGTTGATTGTGATACTAAAGTATTTTGTTATCACTTACAATGTTTGGTGAAATTATATCCTAGGTTTTTGGATCATTTGGATCTATAAAGCTTAAATATTAAAAAGTATCGGTATCAGTATCGATATCGGCAATACTGGCCCTGCGTTTACTTGGTATCGGATCGATACCAAAATTCCTGGTATCGCCCACCTCTAGTCTGTAACACAGTGAGTAACCCCCTCAATGTCCTCTCCATGTGGGTGCAGCAGCACGCTCCAGTCAGTGGTGTCATAGGAGTCCCTGAGGGCTTCTTCTGCTTCAGGAGACCAGACTCTGAATGAGCGTGTGGTAGTGGGCTGCCTCAGTACCAGTGGTTTGTACTGAGGCTGTAGGAAGACCAGGTTGTGATCTGATTTCCCCAGCGGTGGTAGTGGAATAGCCCTGTATGCATCCTTCACATTAGCATACAGCAAGTCTATGGTTCTGTTCTTCCTGGTGGGACAGTCCACAAATTGAACTGGCAGGCAGTGTAGAGTCCAGCGTTACGTGTTTAAAATCACCAGTAATACATAGAAGACATAGAAGGCGTCAGGGTGTTGTGTCTGCAGCGCTGCGACGGTGGAGTGGATGACGAAGGGCCAGCAGTTCTTCACGGGAATAAATACGATATTCCTCACTGCCCCTCATATTTAGGCTAAAAATACCCTTAGGATATAAATAAGATGCACACTAGACGTGTGTAGTAGCACAGAGACGATAAATAAACGTAAAAAAAACTCGAAAAAACACACAAAGGAGACGGAGCTACTGGAACAGGCAGCCACTCGCGTCGGCGCCAGAAGTGAAAAATAAACTCTCTCTCTAAATGTACTCTCTCTCTCTCTCTCTCTCTCTCTCTCTCGCTCTTTCTCTCTCTAAATGTACTCTCTCTCTCGCTCTCTCTCTCTCTCTCTCTCTCTCTCGCTCTTTCTCTCTCTAAATGTACTCTCTCTCTCTCTCTCTCTCTCTCTCTCTCAGAGTCCGGCTGCTGATGGAGAAACAGCAGCATGATCTGGGATTTGAATCTCAGTTTATAGACTCAGTGCTTTTATTCGACTGAGAATCCGATGATAAATTGATGAGTAAGAAGTGTGTGTCAGATTGATATTAAGTGATTATCTGATGGTTAATTATTATCATGGTTAATTCGGGGGGAGGGAGTGTTTACCTTTAGGTACTGTGGAGAGGGCGGGGCGTACACACAGCTGTTCATGATGTAGGTCCTGCAGTTCAGCTCCTGACCCCGAGTCCAAACCGACACCTCCACCGGACTGTACGCCCCCAACCGCACGTTCTCCTGCCTGCGCACACGCACACACACACACACATTATACACACACACACACACATTATACACACACACACATTATACACACACACACATTATACACACACACACACACACACATTATACACACACACATTATACACACACACACACATTATACACACACACACATTATACACACACACACACATTATACACACACACACACATTATACACACACACACACATTATACACACACACACATTATACACACACACACATTATACACACACACACACACATTATACACACACACACACATTATACACACACACACACATTATACACACACACACATACATTATACACACACACACATACACACACACACACATTATACACACATATTATACACACACAATATACACACACACACACATTATACACACACAATATACATTATACACACACACACATTATACACACACATTATACACACACACACATACATTATACACACACACACACACACATTATACACACACACACATACATTATACACACACACACACATTATACACACATATTGTACACACACACATTATACACACACACACATTATACACACACACACATACATTATACACACACACACACACATTATACACACACATTATACACACACACACACACATTATACACACACACACACACACATTATACACACACACACATACATTATACACACACACACACATTATACACACATATTGTACACACACACATTATACACACACACACATTATACACACACACACATACATTATACACACACACACACACATTATACACACACATTATACACACACACACACACACATTATACACACACACATTATACACACACATTATACACACACATTATACACACACATTATACACACACAATATACACACACACACATTATACACACACACACACACATTATACACACACACACACACACACACACATTATATACACACACACACACACATTACACACACACACACACACACACACAAACACATTGTACACACACACACAATACACACACACACACATTATACACACACACACATTATACACACACACACACATTATACACACACACACATACATTATACACACACACATTACACACATTATACACACACACACACATTATACACACACATTATACACACACACACACACACATTATACACACACACATTATACACACACATTATACACACACATTATACACACACATTATACACACACAATATACACACACACACACACATTATACACACACACACACACACACATTATACACACACACACACACACATTATATACACACACACACACACATTACACACACACACACACACACATTACACACACACACACACACACACACACACACACTATACACACACACACACACACACACACATTATACACACACAATATACATTATACACACACACACATACATTATACACACACACATTATGCACACACACACACACACACACACATTATACACACACACACACACACACATTATACACACACAATATACATTATACACACACACACATACATTATACACACACACATTATACACACACACACATACACACACACATTATACACACACACACACACATTATCAAGGATTCAAGGAGATTTTATTGTCATTCGCATCACATGTGGTACATGAGGTGGAACGAAATTGTGATCTCACGATCCAGTTTTACACCCAAAGAGCTGTTATTAATAGATATATAGATAAAAAAAGAATACAATAAAAGAAATAGAATATAAAAAATAGATAGATAAATATCCCAAAGAATAAAAAAAATAAATAGAGAGTAGAAGGTTCAGCAACATGAAGTCCAGAGTGCAAGTGTGCTATAGCAGCATGATAATGTGAATTAGAGCAGTGGAGATAAAGTGTCTCAGTGCAAGTAAAGTGGCCATGTTGGTAAACAGTAAACAGTAATTTGTCCTTGGTGTCAGTGCAGTGTGTTTGTTAAGTGGAGTTTAAGAGTCTTACAGCTTCCGGAATGAAGCTGTTTCTGAGTCTTGTTGTTTTGCACTTAATGCTCCGCAGCCTCCGGCCTGAGGGGAGTGGGACAAAAAGTGCGTGTGCTGGGTGGGTGGGATCCTTCCTGATGCAGGTGGCCCTTTTCCTGCACCTGGAGGTGTAAATGTCTGTGGTGCTGGGGAAGCTAACTCCAACAATCCTCTGTGCAGCCTTCACCACCCTCTGCAGAGCTTTCCTGTCTGCAGCAGAGCAGCTTCCATGCCACACATTGATGCTGGAGCACACGACGCTCTCCACCACACATCTGTAGAAGGAGGTGAGGACTGCGCTCCCGAGTCCAGCTCGTCTCAGCCTCCTGAGGAAGTAGAGCCGCTGATGTGCTTCCTGACCAGAGTGGAAGTGTTGTTGCTCCAGGTGAGGTTGCTGCTCAGGTGCACCCCTAAGTACCTGTAGCTGTCGACCACTTCCACTGCAGATCCTCCAATGTGCAGGGGGAGGTGGGCATGCTGGCCCCTTCTGAAGTCCACAATCATCTCCTTTGTCTTTTTTACATTGATGCAGAGGTTGTTTTCTCTGCACCAATCCTCCAGGTGTTCCACCTCCTGCCTGTAGCTGGACTCATCTCTGTTTGTGATGCATCCAACCACTGCCGTGTCTTCCGCAAATTTCACAATATGACAGCCGGGATGGAGAGGTGAGCAGTCATATGTGAGCAGTGTGAACAGGAGGGGGCTCAGCACACAGCCCTGAGGGGAGCCAGTGCTGAGGATTATGGAGGGGGAGGAGATGTTGTGAATCCTCACAGACTGCGGCCTGTTGGTCAGGAAGTCTAGGACCCAGGGAAGAGCTCAGTCCAAGTGAGGAGAGTTTGGTTATCAGTGTCTGAGGAATCATGGTGTTGAAAGCAGATGTGAAGTCCACAAAGAGCATCCGAACGTAGGAATCTTTCTGCTCCAGGTGGGTGAGGGCAGTGTGGACCACGGAGGAAATGGTATCCTCTGTGGATCGGTTCTTCCTGTATGCATACTGGTGTGGATCCACAGTGATGTTGATGGTGGCTTTGATGTGGGTCTGAACCAGTCTTTCAAAGCACTTTGTGACTATCGGAGTGAGGGCTACTGGCCGGTAGTCATTCAGACCTGTCACTGTGGAGCTCTTGGGGACCGGGATGATGGTGGCGGTCTTCAGGCAAGTGGGGACAGCTGCCTGGATGAGGGAGGCGTTGAAAATGTCGGCCAGGACGTCCGAGAGCTGGTCTGCGCAGTCTTTTAGCACCTGTCCGGGGATGTTGTCCGGGCCGGCAGCTTTCCGGGGGTTAATCCTCCTCAGCGTCCTCCTTACTTCTGCTGGTGTCACGCTGAGGGGCTCCTCTCCTGGTGAGTGTGGGAGTCTGGTGCTGGGGGGTGTGTCAGGGTTCTCAAAGCGGGCGTAGAACGTGTTGAGAGCCTCAGGCAGGGATGGGTCTTTGGAGCTTTGTGCAACGTTAGATTTGTAGTCCGTGATGCACTTGATGCCCCTCCACATGCTCTGTGGATCCTGGGAGGAAAAGTTTCCCTGGATTTTCTGAGCATATGCAGCTTTTGCCCTCTTAACTCCAGCAGTCAGCTCTCTTCTAGCCCTCCTGAGTTCATCCGAGTCTCCAGATCTGAAGGCAGCATCCCTGGCTTTCAGCAGGGAACGCACCTCTGCGTTCAGCCAGGGCTTCTGGTTCGGGTAGCAAGTCACAGTCTTGGTAGTAGTGACATCCTCCACACACTTGCTGATGTACCCGAGAACAGCAGATGTGTATTCCTCCAGATCCAGCTCCCCCTCACACTCAGCAGCCTCCCTGAAGACCTGCCAGTCTGTGCAGCCGAAGCAGTCCTGCAGCACAGCGGCGCCGTCACTGGGCCACACCGTGATGGTTTTCTGTGTGGGTTTTGAGCGTCGCAGTGGGGGGTGGTATGCGGGGACCAGCATGATGGAGATGTGGTCCGATAGCCCGAGGTGGGGGCGGGGGAAGGCTTTGTAAGCGTCTTTCACAGAGGAGTAAAGACGGTCCAGCGTGTTATTACCTCGCGTTGGAATGTTCACGTGTTGGTAAAACCTCGGCAGCGTGTTCTTCAGTTCTACGTGGTTAAAATCCCCCGCTACCACGTAGAACGCGTCCGGATGCTTGTTCTGAAGCGAGCTGATGTTGTCATAAAGCTCCTTCAGCGCGTTGTTAGCATTAGCATCCGGTGCTATGTAAACAGCAATCACGAACACCGCCGAAAACTCACGAGGCAGATAGTGAGGACGACACTTTAAAGTCAGCTGTTCTGTCGCCTCGGAGCAGTGGCTGTTTACCAACACGCAGTTTGTGCACCAACCTTTGTTTATGTAGACGCACAAGCCGCACCCCCGGGCTTTCCCGGATAGCTGGCTGCGGTCCGCTCGGAAGAGCTGCCGGCCGGCGAGCTGGAAGGCTGAGTCCGGCATGGTCTGGTTCAGCCAGGTTTCCGTGAGACAAATCACAGCGCAGTTCCTCATCTCCTCAGAAACATTCATCCTCAGCCGCAGCAGGTCCAGCTTGTTATCCAAAGAGCGGACGTTAGAGAGGAAAAGCGACGGAATCGGGGGTCGGTTAGCATTAGCCTTTAGCCTGGCTAGCACCCCAGCGCGTTTTCCTCTCTTCTGACGCCGCTCGCACCGCCTCCTCCTCTTGCCCTTTGTCTGCAGCGATCCGCTCCCCCACGCCGGAGCGCGGAGGAGGTGCAGCTTGCCCAGCGTAGCTCGGATATTATTGTCCATAGTTGCTGTTTTACTGACCAAACTGTCCTTAATCCTCAGAAGTTCGGTTCTGCTGTAACTCACACGCGTGGGGCACGTAAAGTCGGGTTCAGAACCGACGTAAAAACAGCTCAAAATAGGGTGTTCGCTAGGAGCGTGAGAAGCCGCTGCACTACTGCGCGCCGCCATCTTGCAAAGACCACACACACACACACACACATTATACACACACACACACATTTTACACACATGCACACACACACACACATCACACACACACATTATACACACACACACACACACATTATATACACACACACACATTATACACACACACACATATTATACACACACACACATTATACACACATATTATACACACACATTATACACACACATTATACACACACACACACACATTATACACACACATTATACACACACATATTATACACACACACATTATACACACACACACACACATTATACACACACATATTATACACACACAAGCACATTATATATGAATGAGTCGGTAATTTGTGAGTCAATTAGTGAGCAGTAATGAATGAGTGTAATGAGTCAGTCAGTGAGTCGGTCACTGTGTGAGTCAGTAATCTATGAGTGAGTCTGTGAGTGAGTCACAGAGTGAGTCTGTGAGTGAGTCACAGAGTGAGTCAGCGAGCGAGTGAGTCAGTCAGCGAGTGAGTCTGTGAGTGAGTCTGTGAGTGAGTCTGTGAGTGAGTCAGCGAGCGAGTGAGTCAGCGAGTGAGTCAGTGAGTGAGTCAGTGAGTGAGTCAGTGAGTGAGTGAGTGAGTCAGTGAGTGAGTGAGTGAGTCAGTGAGTGAGTGAGTGAGTCAGCGAGTGAGTGAGTGAGTGAGTCAGTGAGTCAGCGAGTGAGTGAGTCAGCGAATGAGCGAGTGAGTCAGTGAGTGAGTCAGTGAGTCAGTGAGTGAGTCAGTGAGTGAGTCAGTGAGTGAGTCAGTGAGTCAGTGAGTGAGTCAGTGAGTGAGTCAGTGAGTCAGTGAGTGAGTCAGTGAGTGAGTGAGTGAGTCAGTGAGTGAGTCAGTGAGTCAGTGAATCATACCTGTCTAGACTCTCCAGATCAGCCATGTTTATTTTCCACACCACCCCCCACACCTCGTCCCCCGGGCTGTGCTCGATCGTGGCCACGCCCCCTTGCCAGCGGTCACTCGCCAGCCCCTTATGATTCCCGAACACCAGCTTATAGTCCTGAACAGGAACCAGCAGAATATCCATATATATCATTATACTTATATATCATTTACAGTGTAATTATTATAGTGTAATCATATAGTGAGTAGTTAATTATAGTTATATATTACAGTGTTATTATCAGTGTATAGTATAGTTATATAGTGAATAGTGTGTGTTCGTGGTGGCCTGCGGGTGGCGCTGTGGGTGGAGGGTGGGTGGTACCTGGAGCCGGGCGATGCAGTGGACCCTGGCGGACGGGTTCTTCAGCTGCAGCCTCTCCTTCAGCAGGTTACTCCCGTAGGCGAAGTACAGGAAGGTGGTCTGGTTTTCCATGGCGGACGGAGCGTCTGCGGGGAGAGGGAGGGTCAGTGGGGTGACGGGCAGCGGGACGGTGGGCAGCGGGGTGACGGGGCATAGAACCAGCACACACACGACACAGCGGGACATGAGCACTGCAGTGTGTGACGGGAAAACACCTCCCACTCTTTTATACAGCAGCTGCTCACCCAACCATTCACATGCTAATCCTGCTAACACGCTATACCTGCTCACACACACACTATACTCTATACACTCAATATACACACACTATACATGCTCTATACACAAACACACTCTATACACACACACACACAATATACACACACTAAATATACACAAACTCTCTCTCTATATATATATATATACACACTCCATATACACACACTCAATATACAAACACTATACACACACACATAAACTACACACACTCACACACCTTTCATTTCAGAAAGTTAGGACTCCCTCTAGTGGCTTCTGGAGTTTAATGCATTTACTGGCCACTTTATTAAAAACACTCAGTTAGTAGCAGCCCCTGTGTTCAGTGTCTGGATCAGAACCAGAACATCTAGCAGAACCCAAAACCCAGATACCAGCATAAACCTGCGAGTCTGAACAGGAGCACGTCCTGGGAGATCCTGAACAGTTCAGTACAGACAGATAAATAGAGAGAGAGAAAGAGAGGAAGAGAGGGATAGAGAGAGAAAGTGAGGGGGATACTCTAATCACTTACCCAGATCAGTCAAGAGGAAGAGTCCGATCATCAGCAGGGTTCTGCTGAAGCGGCAGAGTTTTCCTCCAGCCATCGTTCTCCAGATCAGACTGATCTCAACTGCAGAGAGCCTACTGCTCCGTCCCGAGCTTTAACAGCCCTACCCAACCCCCCCAACCCCCCTGTCCCGAGCTTTAACAGCCCTACCCACACTAAACCCGCTCCACCCCCACCACACTCCTGTCCCGTGCTTTAACACCCCTAGTGGCTTGTGAGTGGAGAGGGTGAACAGTTTTAAATATAAATCAGAGAGGACTTCAGGTGGACGTTGAACACCACTCAGCTGATCTAAAAGGCTCAACAGCAGCTGTAGGAAGTTCAGGATGTCTACAAAGATACTCTGCAACTTCTGCAAGTGGTAAAGACTGTGAGGAAGATCTTTAGGACTCCACTGCCCTCTCTGCAGAGTATCTACCACCAGAGAGTCCTCAGGAGAGCTGCCTCCATCCTCAAAGACTCTACCCACCCCCCTGTTTACTCTTCTGCCTTCAGGCCGGAGGTACAGAAGTGTGAAATGCAAAACCACCAGGCTAAAGAACTGCTTCTTCCCCACTGCTACCAGACTCCTGAACCTACCTCAGAAATAACCTGCGCATTACTCTCTACACCATAGGTGGCCCACTGGCCCTGATGTGGCCCACAAGCATGAAACATCTGGCCCGTAAGGTTGTTTAAAATAAAATAGAAAGAACAAATAAAATCCCTCTCTGGACAGATTTTGTGTACATTCCTCCCCTTGACTCTCTTTCACACTCAACGTGACTTTAGTTTCTGCCTGTTCTCGTCTTACTACTCTTTTCCAGACTCCCTTCCTCCCAAATCACTAGCTGGGGCAGCGATAGTGTTTTTTGACCGCAAACCCCCCCAGCACATGTGGCCCACCATGTGATGACTTGAAAAATATCTGGCCCTTCAACACTTATTTAATATTTATATTTAGATAGTTTATTTCTTTCTTTATTGAATATTTTCTACTTTTATCTTTATACTTGGCGATGAGCAAAGAAAGAATTTCATTGTACGAGGAAAATAGTTTTTACTGTGCACATGACAATAAACTCTTTAAATCCTGAATCTATCCCCCACATTACCTCCGTGACTGTCCCAAGTTTTAACACCCCCCACCCCCCAAACACACACACATATTACATGACCCTCCTGTCCCGGGCTTTGCAGTGGGTGGGTAGGAGGTTTTTAGAGGTGATGTGGGAGCTGTGTATGTTTTAAAATAAGGGGAGGGAAGCTGGAGGTTCATACGGTGGGGCGCGGTGCAGAACCTGCAACATAGGGAACAGATAATCAGTCTGGGTGGACCTGGGCTGGTTGGGCCGCTGACGGGTCTTGGTGGGTCTCGGTGGGTGAGTGCAGTGCAGTGGAGCAGGTGCTAATCGCTCTGTTGTTAGCGGATGTTTTGGGCAGCGGGAGTCTCATTCCATTGCCCCCCCCCCCCCACTCGCAGCCCCGACCCAAAACAACAGCATGTCAGAACCCGTTACAGTCTGACCCGCCTCTCCAGTCTGGACCCCCAGAGCCATGAGGAGCCGCAGCAGAACCAGTTTGAACTGGTCTGAGTGAGGGTGACCTGCTGGGAAGAGCCTTTGTCCTGAATTCCACATCTGTCCCATCAGAGTGATCCAGCACTGACTGGGGGGAGGGGGGTCTGAACATGTGTAAGTTGGGGGTAAGAGTGTCGGGGTGGGGGGGGGTGTAAGTTGTGGGTAAGAGTGTTGGGTGGGGGGGTGTAAGTTGGGGGTAAGAGTGTCGGGTGGGGGGGTGTAAGTTGGGGGTAAGAGTGTTGGGTGGGGGGGTGTAAGTTGGGGGTAAGATGGTGGGGGGAGAATGTAAGTTGTGGGTAAGAGTGTTGGGTGGGGGGGTGTAAGTTGGGGGTAAGAGGGTGGGCAGGAGAATGTAAGTTGTGGGTAAGAGTGTTGGGTGGGGGGGTGTAAGTTGTGGGTAAGAGTGTTGGGTGGGGGGTGTAAGTTGGGGGTAAGAGTGTCGGGTGGTGGGGGGGAGAATGTAAGTTGTGGGTAAGAGTGTTGGGTGGGGGGTGTAAGTTGGGGGTAAGAGTGTCGGGTGGTGGGGGGGAGAATGCAAGTTGTGGGTAAGAGTGTTGGGTGGGGGGGTGTAAGTTGGGGGTAAGAGTGTTGGGTGGTGGGGGGAGAATGTAAGTTGTGGGTAAGAGTGTTGGGTGGTGGGGGGGAATGTAAGTTGTGGGTAAGAGTGTTGGGTGGGTGGGTGTAAGTTGGGGGTAAGAGGGTGGGGGGAGAATGTAAGTTGTGGGTAAGAGTGTTGGGTGGGGGGGTGTAAGTTGGGGGTAAGAGTGTCGGGTGGTGGGGGGGAGAATGTAAGTTGTGGGTAAGAGTGTTGGGTGGGGGGTGTAAGTTGGGGGTAAGAGTGTCGGGTGGTGGGGGGGAGAATGTAAGTTGTGGGTAAGAGTGTTGGGTGGGTGGGTGTAAGTTGGGGGTAAGAGGGTGGGGGGAGAATGTAAGTTGTGGGTAAGAGTGTTGGGTGGGGGGTGTAAGTTGGGGGTAAGAGTGTCGGGTGGTGGGGGGGAGAATGTAAGTTGTGGGTAAGAGTGTCGGGTGGTGGGGGGGAGAATGTAAGTTGTGGGTAAGAGTGTTGGGTGGGGGGTGTAAGTTGGGGGTAAGAGTGTCGGGTGGTGGGGGGGAGAATGTAAGTTGTGGGTAAGAGTGTTGGGTGGGGGGGAGAATGTAAGTTGTGGGTAAGAGTGTTGGGTGGGGGGGAGAATGTAAGTTGTGGGTAAGAGTGTTGGGTGGGGGGTGTAAGTTGGGGGTAAGAGTGTCGGGTGGTGGGGGGGAGAATGTAAGTTGTGGGTAAGAGTGTTGGGTGGTGGGGGGGAGAATGTAAGTTGTGGGTAAGAGTGTTGGGTGGGGGGAGAATGTAAGTTGTGGGTAAGAGTGTTGGGTGGTGGGGGGGAGAATGTAAGTTGTGGGTAAGAGTGTTGGGTGGGGGGTGTAAGTTGGGGGTAAGAGTGTCGGGTGGTGGGGGGGAGAATGTAAGTTGTGGGTAAGAGTGTTGGGTGGTGGGGGGGAGAATGTAAGTTGTGGGTAAGAGTGTTGGGTGGGGGGAGAATGTAAGTTGTGGGTAAGAGTGTTGGGTGGTGGGGGGGAGAATGTAAGTTGTGGGTAAGAGTGTTGGGTGGGGGGGTGTAAGTTGGGGGTAAGAGTGTCGGGTGGTGGGGGGGAGAATGTAAGTTGTGGGTAAGAGTGTTGGGTGGTGGGGGGGAGAATGTAAGTTGTGGGTAAGAGTGTTGGGTGGTGGGGGGGAGAATGTAAGTTGTGGGTAAGAGTGTTGGGTGGGGGGGAGAATGTAAGTTGTGGGTAAGAGTGTTGGGTGGTGGGGGGAATGTAAGTTGTGGGTAAGAGTGTTGGGTGGTGGGGGGGAGAATGTAAGTTGTGGGTAAGAGTGTTGGGTGGTGGGGGGGAGAATGTAAGTTGTGGGTAAGAGTGTTGGGTGGGGGGGAGAATGTAAGTTGTGGGTAAGAGTGTTGGGTGGTGGGGGGGAGAATGTAAGTTGTGGGTAAGAGTGTTGGGTGGTGGGGGGGAGAATGTAAGTTGTGGGTAAGAGTGTTGGGTGGGGGGGAGAATGTAAGTTGTGGGTAAGAGTGTTGGGTGGTGGGGAGAATGTAAGTTGTGGGTAAGAGTGTTGGGTGGGGGGGTGTAAGTTGGGGGTAAGAGTGTCGGGTGGTGGGGGGGAGAATGTAAGTTGTGGGTAAGAGTGTTGGGTGGTGGGGGGGAGAATGTAAGTTGTGGGTAAGAGTGTTGGGTGGTGGGGGGGAGAATGTAAGTTGTGGGTAAGAGTGTTGGGTGGTGGGGGGGAGAATGTAAGTTGTGGGTAAGAGTGTTGGGTGGGGGGGAGAATGTAAGTTGTGGGTAAGAGTGTTGGGTGGTGGGGGGAATGTAAGTTGTGGGTAAGAGTGTTGGGTGGTGGGGGGGAGAATGTAAGTTGTGGGTAAGAGTGTTGGGTGGTGGGGGGGAGAATGTAAGTTGTGGGTAAGAGTGTTGGGTGGGGGGGAGAATGTAAGTTGTGGGTAAGAGTGTTGGGTGGTGGGGGGAATGTAAGTTGTGGGTAAGAGTGTTGGGTGGTGGGGGGGAGAATGTAAGTTGTGGGTAAGAGTGTTGGGTGGGGGGGAGAATGTAAGTTGTGGGTAAGAGTGTTGGGTGGGGGGGTGTAAGTTGGGGGTAAGAGGGTGGGAGGGAGAATGTAAGTTGGGGGTAAGAGCGTCGGGCTGAGGTGGGGGGGGTTTACTGCCAGAACTCATAAACAGAACAGTTTGCGGGTGTTCTGTCGGCGGGACGTTCACAAACACCAGAACTGACGCAGTTAAACATCTGGTTCTCTTACTGTGAACCCCCCCCCCACCACCACCCACCCACACAACACACACCCACACACACACACACACACACACACACACACACCACCCTCAAAAGATCTGTGAGGTTCAGTGTGGTAATGTGGTGCTGCTGCTCTGGATGGTGTTCATGTTTTGGGTCGTGGTAGAATCTTTGCTCCTCTTTCTTCTTGAAGTGGTGCATTATGGATGTTGAGACGTGGTCATGGTTGATTGTCCTGCTGTAGAAGCTTCCCAGTAGAACAGATCTATCAATCTTCTGATTGAGTCTGATTGAACTGCAAACAGTAATGATATATCAGTAACACATAAAAAGACTTATTTAAAGCTAATCAAATCAGCACTCAGTAGCCAAAAGGCAGCCAATCAAAACATATTTTTCTCAGTATCCAGAATGCTGGAAAATCTGCTGGACAAAAGCCAGTGCAAGACGAACTATTTAAGTAATAACATGTTAAAATTAATATTTAATTTTTATATAAATTGCAGAGGCATATTTATTTATTTGTCTGATTTTCAGCTGTATGTTTATTTATTTGTTTTTTTGTGTATTGTTGCTGATTGTGCTGTAAGGCAGGTTTCAGTGGCAGTAAACTAGAGGATAATAAAGTGTTATCTCCTTACTGCTGTAAACATTCACCTGACTTACCTCAAACCAGCCAGTTAAAGCTTAGGCCCCGCCCCCAACAGAAGTTTCAGCATAACACTCTCAGTCTGGTTCACCCAGAGTGCAGAGAGCTGCCCGACCCTCTGCTCCCCCTCATACAGCCAGACGTCACACAGCAGAGAGTTCTGACCAGACGGTCCAGACGGTTCAGTCCAGGCTGTGGTTCCTCTCGACCCGACTGATGGAGAAGGAGAGCCGGCCGTCGTGGGATAATCCCATGCAGTTCATTCTGGCATGTGTTTCGTACGCCGTGGGTCTTGGGAATGTCTGGCGATTTCCGTATCTCTGTCAAATGCATGGAGGAGGTATGATACTCAATTAGTCAAATACTTAATTACTCAAATACTCAATTACTCAAATACTATAATTCTAGTTACACTTCAAGTGAATGAAGTAAGTGAATACTAGTGTATACTAGGGAATACTATTCATCTGAAGGTTTCGATGGTTCACCTGTTTGTCTGGAGTTAAGGTCTCTGCAGAATGAGAGCATGAGATTCTGATGTTGGATGATTAGTTCTAGTATTGCGACTCATTCCAAAGATTCTGGATGGAGCTCCAGAGAACCCATGGGGTTCTGGGGCACTTTATACCCCTGTAGCCCATGCTGGGCACTGGGAATGGTGCCCTCAGGGTCATGTGATTACATCTGCACCAGCGCATGCCGTTCTATTGGTCAGAGCATTTCTACAGAGATTATGCAAACTGCCCAGATACTTTCTATTTTACAAAAAATGTGGAAATGGGATACATATACACAGATCATTAACAGATCATTATTTGATTTTTATTAGATAATTAACAGATCATTATCAGATTATTATTAGATCATTAGTAGATCCTATGTATAAAAGAATGTTGGGTGTAATCAGATAGAAATGTATTCTGATCGCTGCATGTGAGATTATGTTGGTGTGAACTTTGGTGTGAGGTTTGATGGCAGGCATCCAGAGGTATGATATAAGTTATGATATGAGTTATGATAAGGGTAACACTAAAAAATACGTGGACCATCCGTAACATTAACACCACCAGTGTTGGGAAGGTTACTTTTAAAATGTAATCCCTTACAGATTACTGATTACATCACTCAAAATGTAATTTGTAACGTAATCAGTTACATTACTTCAAGTGAGTAACGTAATCTGATTACTTTGGATTACTTACAATATTGTCATTTTTTTAAGCCTGAATGAATGTAGCAACCACATATTGCATATTATCCTTTTATTTTTCTTTCCAGTCAACAAATAGATAAACAAATAAAACAGCCTTTTCAATCACCCTATAAAAATACTTATGAAACCATTTCATCAAACAATTTTATGAAACACTTCTATAAATTGATAATAAAACCATTTAAAACCAAACAATGTAACAACAACTGTAAGCTATCTACTTGCAGGTTTGCCTCCAGTGTTAATTTTGACAACAAATTTTGATTTAGTCTTAGTCATAGTCTTGTGACAAAAATAGCATTTAGTTTTAGTCACAATTTAGTAATTTAGTCGACTTAGTTTTAGTCGACTTAATGTCATAAGAATATAGTCGACTAAAATTACAGTAAATTGTAAATGCTTTTTCATCAGTTCCCTTGATTTATTAACTCTACACTTATATGAAATGAAACGTTTAATAACCACTTGAGTAATATTGTTAATGTTTGAATGTGAATTATATTTATATATGATTTAATGTATATTATTATTATTATAGGTGTGTGACTATATATATTTTACATTTAAAATTTTGCTCTAGAAATCAGGTCATAAAACATCTGAATAGTTAAATTATAGTTTGAACAGAGCTGTAGATGCAAAAACAGCTTTTAAAGGATCTAGTTTTATCTCCAGCAGTAACCCAGCACACCTACTGGAGCTACAGTCTATAAATGAGATCAAAAACACACCTTCACACACTGTGCTGTAGAGATGCTCTCAGGATGTACTGAGAGACTTCATGAGTTAAAGTGAGAAACTTATGAGAAAGTGCTGTAAGGAACTTTACACAGACTTTTGGGTTCATAGATTGACTTATTTTATTGTTTTATTTTGGTTATATTATTGAGTTCCTTTCTGACCTGTTCCTGCTTTAACACTAGCTATATCTTTCCCACTGTGAGACTAAACAGATGATCTGATCTTAATGAGTGAGTTCTGTATCAGTTCTGTGTTTTAGTGCACTGCCGAGTTAAACACCATCAGCTCATGAAATAACATCAGTATTAAAACGCGGATCTCTGCATGGAGATCTGTGTGACTCTGGTCTGCAGAAGCTGAAAGATTAGTGGTGTTTTTACCGGAGATGGAGTCGCTCCACACGGTTTACACGTTATCTTGTTTTTCGCGACATCAAAGGAGAAATATATCGCCTCTCCCCTCTCCTCTCTCTCTCTCTCTCTCTCTCTCTCTCTCTCTCCCCCCCCCCTCTCTCTCTCTCTCTCTCTCTCCCCCCCTCTCCCCTCTCTCTCTCCCTGCTGAACACTGTGGAGTTAACTTCCAGTCGAGCTCCGTATCGACAGGTTAATTCCCGGGTTTGTAACTGAGCGCGCGGCGCTACTGCAGGAGAGGCGGGTACTGATTGGATGAGTACCCCGTTTATCCCGCCTCTCCACCTTCTCTAAAGTAGCAGTGATTGGATCTCTTCCTAACTGGTCACTACCTTTCACAGAACTAAATCAGTTCTGATTGGATTTCGTCCCTGCCAAACATTTTCGTCTCGTTTTTATTCGTTGACCAAAATGTCAGTTAATTTCGTCTCGTTGTGTGTGCGGAGCCGCTGTCTGCCCCTCCTCCCTGTGTGTGTGTGTGTGTGTGTGTGTGCAGCGAGATGGGACGAGGGGCAGACAGTTCCCTTTCATATCAGAGCGATTTCACCGCAAAATGTTATTTGCGTTTTGTCTGTGTTGGAAGAGCAAAAATAGGAAAGTACCGCAATGTAATCCTTTAATTTTAGCAGAGTAACTGTAATCTGATTACCACTTACTGAAGCAGTAACTGTAACGGATTACAGTTACTTATAATTTGTAATCTGATTACGTAACGCCGTTACATGTAATCCGTTACTTCCCAACACTGAACACCACTTACCTAATACTGAGAAGGTTTCACTCCACCAGAAAAGTTTTGACCCGTTGAGGCCCGAAATCCACAAGTCCTCTAAATATGTTCTCTGGTATCCCCCTAACACTAACAGTAACACTACATCAGATCCTTCGAGTAGGGTTAGGTAGGGTTATGTAGAGTAGAGTGAGTTAGAGTGGAGGTGATGTAGGATGAGGTGGGTGTGATGGAGTAAGGTAGAGTGGGGGTGAGGTACAGTTTGGTAGGGTTATGTAGAATAGAGTGGGGTGAGGGAGAGTTAGAGTGAGGTGGAGTAAGAGTGAAGTGGAGTAAGGGTGAGGTAGAGTGGGGGTGAGGTAGAGTGAGGTGAGGGAGAGTTGGGTAATATACAGTAAAGTGAAGTATATAATAAGGGTCAGGTGGGATGTGGTAGAGTGGAAGTGAGGTAGTTGGGTAGGGTGATGTAGGGTAAGGTAGAGTAGGGTGAGGTGGAGTTTGGGTGAGGTATGGTCAGGTGAAGTGGTGTTGAGGTTTTTGCTTTATTTGTTTTTGATTACAAAGTTCACACAAACTCTTACTGCTTCCATTACTGGCGTGATATAGACATGGATATATTAGAGCTGTGTGGATGTATAAACTTTTTTATATTAATTTTAATGCTGTTTGATCAGTGGCAGGATGCTCCCCCTTATATTTGAGTCTTGGATCCTCCCAGTGTTTCTTCTTTCTGACAACAGTGGGGTGAGATAGGGTGAGGTAGAGCGGGGGTGAGGTAGGGTGCGGTAGAGTGGGGGTGAGGTAGAGCAGGGGTGAGGTAGAGGCGGGGGTGAGGTAGAGCGGTGTGAGGTAGGGTGAGGTAGAGTGGTGGTGAGGTAGGGTGAGGTAGAGGCGGGGGTGAGGTAGAGTGAGGGGTGAGGTAGGGTGGGGTAGAGCGATGGTGAGGTAGAGTGATCTGTATTTGTGAGGATGCTTAAAGTGAATCTGAGTGAAAAAATATCTTGTTTTTCTGCTGGTTTAAAACTTGAGCTGAAAGATCCTGAAACTCTGACCCTGCTTTCAGTAATCTGATTAGTGACGAACGCAAACTTCCTGATTCCAGACCATAATAATCTGCTGCATGAAAACACCCACACTGGCCACTTTATTAGAAACACCTACCTACTGCTGGGTAGTTGTGAACACACGCTGTTGTATGTGAGTGTGTGTTGTATGTGTGTTTGTTGTGTGTGTGTTGGGTGTGTGTGTGTTGGGGTGTGTGTTTGGTGTGTGTGTGTTGGGTGTGTGTGTTTGGTGTGTGTGTGTGTGTTGGGTGTGTGTGTGTGTTGGGTGTGTGTGTGTGTTTGTGTGTGTGTGTGTGTGTCTGTTGGTGTGTGTGTTTGGTGTGTGTGTGTGTGTGTGTGTGTGTTTCGTGTGTGTGTGTGTTGGGTGTGTGTGTGTTGGGGTGTGTGTGTGGGGGGGGGTGATGGGGGGGTTTATAAGGTTGACTGCTCTCCATGTTTCTCAGTAATCTGAACACGAACACAGCAGCCAATCATTAAACACCCTGCAGCTTTCAGCTCCAGACTCCACCCACTAATCCACTCTTCCATAAACAGGGTTCAGATTCATCCACAGAACCTGGTCTTTAACAGCCTTCCTACTTCCTGCAGTTTGCAGGAGATCATGCTGCTGGTTGCTGGTGTTTAGAGGAGATCATGCTGCTGATTGTGGGTGTTTAGAGGTGATCGTAGCTGCTGATTGTCTGTGTTTAGAGGAGATCATGCTGCTGATTGTTGGTGTTTAGAGGAGATCATGCTGCTGATTGTCTGTGTTTAGAGGAGATCATGCTGCTGATTGTTGGTGTTTAGAGGAGATCATGCTGCTGATTGTTGGTGTTTAGAGGAGATCATGCTGCTGATTGTTGGTGTTTAGAGGAGATCATGGCTGCTGATTGTTGGTGTTTAGGGGAGATGATGCTGCTGATTGTTGGTGTTTAGAGGAGATCATGCTGCTGATTGTTGGTGTTTAGAGGAGATCATGTCTGCTGATTGTTGGTGTTTAGAGGAGATCATGCTGCTGATTGTTGGTGTTTAGAGGAGATCATGCTGCTGATTGTTGGTGTTCAGAGGAGATCATGCTGCTGATTGTTGGTGTTTAGGGGAGATCATGCTGCTGATTGTTGGTGTTTAGAGGAGATCATGCTGCTGATTGTTGGTGTTTAGAGGAGATCATGGCTGCTGCTTGTTGGTGTTTAGAGGAGATGATGCTGCTGATTGTTGGTGTTTAGAGGAGATCATGCTGCTGATTGTTGGTGTTTAGAGGAGATCATGCTGCTGATTGTTGGTGTTTAGGGGAGATCATGCTGCTGATTGTTGGTGTTTAGAGGAGATCATGCTGCTGATTGTTGGTGTTTAGAGGAGATCATGCTGCTGATTGTTGGTGTTTAGAGGAGATCATGCTGCTGATTGTTGGTGTTTAGAGGAGATCATGCTGCTGATTGTTGGTGTTTAGAGGAGATCATGCTGCTGATTGTTGGTGTTTAGGGGAGACCGTGGCTGCTGATTGTTGGTGTTTAGAGGAGATCATGCTGCTGATTGCTGGTGTTTAGAGGAGATCATGCTGCTGATTGTTGGTGTTTAGAGGAGATCATGCTGCTGATTGTTGGTGTTTAGAGGAGATTGTGGCTGCTGATTGTTGGTGTTTAGAGGAGATCATGCTGCTGATTGCTGGTGTTTAGAGGAGATCATGCTGCTGATTGTTGGTGTTTAGAGGAGATCATACTGCTGATTGTTGGTGTTTAGAGGAGATCATGCTGCTGATTGTTGGTGTTTAGAGGAGATCATGCTGCTGATTGTTGGTGTTTAGAGGAGATCATGGCTGCTGATTGTTAGTGTTTAGAGGAGATTGTGGCTGCTGATTGTTGGTGTTGAGAGGAGATCATGGCTGCTGATTGTTGGTGTTTAGGGGAGATCATGGCTGCTAATTGTGGGTGTTTAGAGGAGATCATGGCTGCTGATTGTTGGTGTTTAGAGGAGATCATGGCTGCTGATTGTTGGTGTTTAGGGGAGATCATGGCTGCTAATTGTGGGTGTTTAGAGGAGATCATGGCTGCTGATTGTTGGTGTTTAGGGGAGATAATGGCTGCTGATTGTTGGTGTTTAGGGGAGATCACGGCTGCTGATTGTTGGTGTTTAGGGGAGACCATGGCTGCTGATTGTTGGTGTTTAGAGGAGATCATTCTGCTCATTGTTGGTGTTTAGAGGAGATTGTGGCTGCTGATTGTTGGTGTTTAGAGGAGATCATGTCTGCTGATTGTTGGTGTTTAGAGGAGATCATGCTGCTGATTGTTGGTGTTTAGAGGAGATCATGCTGCTGATTGTTGGTGTTTAGAGGAGATCATGCTGCTGATTGTTGGTTTTTAGAGGAGATCATGCTGCTGATTGTTGGTGTTTAGAGGAGATCATGCTGCTGATTGTTGGTGTTTAGAGGAGCTCGTGCTGCTGATTGTTGGTGTTTAGAGGAGATCATGCTGCTGATTGTTGGTGTTTAGAGGAGATCCTGCTGCTGATTGTTGGTGTTTAGAGGAGATCATGCTGCTGATTGTTGGTGTTTAGAGGAGATCATGCTGCTGATTGTTGGTGTTTAGAGGAGATTGTGGCTGCTGATTGTTGGTGTTTAGAGGAGATCATGCTGCTGATTGTTGGTTTTTAGAGGAGATCATGCTGCTGATTGTTGGTGTTTAGAGGAGATCATGCTGCTGATTGTTGGTGTTTAGGGGAGATCCTGCTGCTGATTGTTGGTGTTTAGAGGAGATCATGCTGCTGATTGTTGGTGTTTAGAGGAGATCATGTCTGCTGATTGTTGGTGTTTAGAGGAGATCATGCTGCTGATTGTTGGTGTTTAGGGGAGATCCTGCTGCTGATTGTTGGTGTTTAGAGGAGATCATGCTGCTGATTGTTGGTGTTTAGAGGAGATCATGCTGCTGATTGTTGGTGTTTAGAGGAGATCAGGGCTGCTGATTGTTGGTGTTTAGAAGAGATCATGCTACTAATTGTGGGTGTTTAGAGGAGATCATGGCTGCTGATTGTTGGTGTTTAGGGGAGATAATGGCTGCTGATTGTTGGTGTTTAGGGGAGATCACGGCTGCTGATTGTTGGTGTTTAGGGGAGACCATGGCTGCTGATTGTTGGTGTTTAGAGGAGATCATTCTGCTCATTGTTGGTGTTTAGAGGAGATTGTGGCTGCTGATTGTTGGTGTTTAGAGGAGATCATGTCTGCTGATTGTTGGTGTTTAGAGGAGATCATGCTGCTGATTGTTGGTGTTTAGAGGAGATCATGCTGCTGATTGTTGGTGTTTAGAGGAGATCATGCTGCTGATTGTTGGTTTTTAGAGGAGATCATGCTGCTGATTGTTGGTGTTTAGAGGAGATCATGCTGCTGATTGTTGGTGTTTAGAGGAGCTCGTGCTGCTGATTGTTGGTGTTTAGAGGAGATCATGCTGCTGATTGTTGGTGTTTAGAGGAGATCCTGCTGCTGATTGTTGGTGTTTAGAGGAGATCATGCTGCTGATTGTTGGTGTTTAGAGGAGATCATGCTGCTGATTGTTGGTGTTTAGAGGAGATTGTGGCTGCTGATTGTTGGTGTTTAGAGGAGATCATGCTGCTGATTGTTGGTTTTTAGAGGAGATCATGGCTGCTGATTGTTGGTGTTTAGAGGAGATCATGCTGCTGATTGTTGGTTTTTAGAGGAGATCATGCTGCTGATTGTTGGTGTTTAGAGGAGATCATGCTGCTGATTGTTGGTGTTTAGGGGAGATCCTGCTGCTGATTGTTGGTGTTTAGAGGAGATCATGCTGCTGATTGTTGGTGTTTAGAGGAGATCATGTCTGCTGATTGTTGGTGTTTAGAGGAGATCATGCTGCTGATTGTTGGTGTTTAGAGGAGATCATGCTGCTGATTGTTGGTGTTTAGAGGAGATCATGTCTGCTGATTGTTGGTGTTTAGAGGAGATCATGCTGCTGATTGTTGGTGTTTAGGGGAGATCCTGCTGCTGATTGTTGGTGTTTAGAGGAGATCATGCTGCTGATTGTTGGTGTTTAGAGGAGATCATGTCTGCTGATTGTTGGTGTTTAGAGGAGATCATGCTGCTGATTGTTGGTGTTTAGAGGAGATCATGCTGCTGATTGTTGGTGTTTAGAGGAGATCATGCTGCTGATTGTTGGTGTTTAGAGGAGATCATGCTGCTGATTGTTGGTGTTTAGAGGAGTATAGACTTTTAAATCCAATCAAATCTAGTTTATTGCCACATCAACACAAATATACATAAAGACATATTCACACAATAAGATTTCCTCTGTGAAATAGCCCCTCCCACTCTGGGATTAAGGGTGACACAGAGATAAATGAAGATATCGATTGGCTATCATTATAAGTTAATGAGTATCGGGGTGGTTGGCTGCTGTGTTTTTGACTGTTTTCTCATGTCTCATCTAAAGGGGGCTTCATGATCCCCTACCTGGTCATGCTGGTTCTGGAGGGCATCCCCCTTTTCTGCATGGAGTTGGCTATTGGACAGAAGATGCGCTTGGGCAGCATCGGAGCCTGGAGCGCCATCAGCCCGTACCTGGGCGGAGTAGGTGGGTGTAGATCTGGAGGATGCATACTGTGGATTAAACCCACACTGGAATCTTTGTCCATAATAAATACAGCACCAGAATTAGTAATGTCACATTACTGTGGGGTGTAAGGTGACAAAAGTATGAATACTTTTGCAAGCCACTGTATCATGGAGAGTGTAATGGAGAGTGTATTGGGGAGTAATAGAGCTAGTAGTGTTTTAGAATGTATTGGAGCGTGTAATGGAGTGTTTAAAATAGTTTGTAATAGAGTGTGTAATAGAGTGTAATGGAGTGTGTAATGAAGTAAAATAGAGTGTAATAGCATGTGTTATATAGTGTGATATAGTGTAACAGAGTGTGATGGAGTGTGCTGGAGTGTGATGAAGTGTAATGGAGTGTAATAGAGAGTTTATGGAAGTGTGATGGAATGTAATGGTGTGTGTTGGAGTGTAATAAAGAGTGTTATAGAGTGTAATAGAGAGTGTAATAGAGAGTGTAATAGAGAGTGTAATGGAGAGTTTATTGGAGTGTAATAGAGAGTGTAATAGAAAATATATTGGAGTGTGTTGGAGTGTAATAGAGAGTGTAATAGAAAGTATTTTGGAGTGTGTTGGAGTGTAATAAAGAGTGTAATAGAGAGTGTAATAGAGAGTGTAATAGAGAGTGTAATAGAGAGCGTAATGGAGAGTTTATTGGAGTGTAATAGAGAGTGTAATAGAAAATATATTGGAGTATATTGGAGTGTAATAGAGTGTAATAGAGAGTATATTGGAGTGGAATACAGTGTAATAGAATGTAATAGAGAGTGTAATGGAGAGTTTATTGGAGTGTAATAGAGAGTGTAATAGAAAATATATTGGAGTATACTGGAGTGTAATAGAGTGTAATAGAGAGTATATTGGAGTGTGCTGGAGGGTAACAGAGAGTGTAATAGAGAGTATACTGGAGTGTAATAGAGTGTAATAGAGAGTATATTGGAGTGTGCTGGAGGGTAACAGAGAGTGTAATAGAGTGTAATAGAGTGTAATAGAGTGTAATAGAGTGTAATAGAGAGTATATTGGAGTGTGCTGGAGGGTAACAGAGAGTGTAATAGAGAGTATACTGGAGTGTAATAGAGTGTAATAGAGAGTATATTGGAGTGTGCTGGAGGGTAACAGAGAGTGTAATAGAGTGTAATAGAGTGTAATAGAGAGTATATTGGAGTGTGCTGGAGGGTAACAGAGAGTGTAATAGAGAGTATACTGGAGTGTAATAGAGTGTAATAGAGAGTATATTGGAGTGTGTTGGAGGGTAACAGAGAGTGTAATAGAGAGTATACTGGAGTGTAATAGAGTGTAATAGAGAGTATATTGGAGTGTGCTGGAGGGTAACAGAGAGTGTAATAGAGTGTAATAGAGTGTAATAGAGTGTAATAGAGAGTATATTGGAGTGTAATACAGTGTAATAGAATGTAATAGAGAGTGTAATGGAGAGTTTATTGGAGTGTAATAGAGAGTGTAATAGAGAGTATATTGGAGTATACTGGAGTGTAATAGAGTGTAATAGAGAGTATATTGGAGTGTGTTGGAGGGTAACAGAGAGTGTAATAGAGAGTATACTGGAGTGTAATAGAGTGTAATAGAGAGTATATTGGAGTGTGCTGGAGGGTAACAGAGAGTGTAATAGAGAGTATATTGGAGTGTAATAGAGTGTAATAGAGAGTATATTGGAGTGTGTTGGAGGGTAACAGAGAGTGTAATAGAGTGTAATAGAGAGTATATTGGAGTGTAATAGAGTGTAATAGAGAGTATATTGGAGTGTAATAGAGTGTAATAGAGAGTATATTGGAGTGTGCTGGAGGGTAACAGAGAGTGTAATAGAGTGTAATAGAGAGTATATTGGAGTGTGCTGGAGGGTAACAGAGAGTGTAATAGAGAGTATATTGGAGTGTAATAGAGTGTAATAGAGAGTATATTGGAGTGTGCTGGAGGGTAACAGAGAGTGTAATAGAGAGTATATTGGAGTGTAATAGAGTGTAATAGAGTGTCTGGCTCTCTCGCAGGTATGGCCAGTGTGGTGACCTCGCTGTACCTGTGTCTGTATTATAATGTGATCAACGCCTGGAGCTTCTGGTATCTCTTCCACTCGTTCCAGGTCAGAGTTCCAGAACGTGCCGAGTAGAATTTATTTATATATTTTTTTGAATATATCTGAATGTATGTAGAACACTGTTCCTGTGGGTCTGTTTACAGGCGGTGTTGCCGTGGTCACAGTGTCCGGTAAACACTAACCGGACGGCGTTTGTGGAGGAGTGTGAGGTCGCATCTCCGACACAGTATTTCTTCTTCCGTCAAACGCTGAACATCTCGCCGTCCATCCAGCAGAGCGGCGGCGTCCACGTGGGCCAGGCGCTCTGCCTGCTGTTAGCCTGGATCATCGTTTACCTGTTTATCGTCAGAGGAGTCAAATCCACTGGAAAGGTGCAGCAACCGTTCATCACTTCTGTTCAGATTACCTGTTAGCATTAGCATTAGCATTATAATGGTGGAATCTTGTCTCACTCCTCCACATCTCACTCCCCCACATCTAACTCCCCACAACCCACTCCTCCACATCTAACTCCTCCACATCTCACTCCTCCACATCTCACTCCTCCACATCTCACTCCTCCACATCTCACTCCTCCACATCTAACTCCTCCACATCTCACTCCTCCACATCTAACTCCTCCACATCTAACTCCCCACAATCCACTCCTCCACATCTCACTCCTCCACATCTAACTCCTCCACATCTCACTCCTCCACATCTCACCCCCCACATCTCACTCCTCCACATCTCACTCCCCCACATCTCACTCCCCCACATCTCACTCCCCCACATCTAACTCCCCCACAACCCACTCCTCCACATCTCACCCCCCACATCTCACTCCTCCACATCTAACTCCCCACAACCCACTCCTCCACATCTCACTCCCCCACATCTAACTCCCCACAACCCACTCCTCCACATCTCACTCCTCCACATCTAACTCCTCCACATCTAACTCCTCCACATCTCACTCCTCCACATCTCACCCCCCACATCTCACTCCTCCACATCTCACTCCCCCACATCTCACTCCCCCACATCTCACTCCCCCACATCTCACTCCCCCACATCTAACTCCCCCACAACCCACTCCTCCACATCTCACCCCCACATCTCACTCCTCCACATCTCACTCCCCCACATCTAACTCCCCCACAACCCACTCCTCCACATCTCACCCCCCACATCTCACTCCTCCACATCTCACTCCCCCACATCTAACTCCCCCACAACCCACTCCTCCACATCTCACCCCCCATATCTCACTCCTCCACATCTCACCCCCCACATCTCACTCCTCCACATCTCACTCCCCCACAACCCACTCCTCCACATCTCACTCCTCCACATCTAACTCCTCCACATCTCACTCCTCCACATCTAACTCCTCCACATCTCACTCCTCCACATCTCACCCCCCACATCTCACTCCTCCACATCTCACTCCCCCACATCTCACTCCCCCACATCTCACTCCCCCACATCTCACTCCCCCACATCTCACTCCCCCACATCTAACTCCCCCACAACCCACTCCTCCACATCTCACCCCCCACATCTCACTCCCCCACATCTAACTCCCCACAACCCACTCCTCCACATCTCACTCCCCCACATCTAACTCCTCCACATCTCACTCCTCCACATCTAACTCCTCCACATCTCACTCCTCCACATCTCACCCCCCACATCTCACTCCTCCACATCTCACTCCTCCACATCTCACTCCCCCACATCTCACTCCCCCACATCTCACTCCCCCACATCTAACTCCCCCACAACCCACTCCTCCACATCTCACCCCCACATCTCACTCCTCCACATCTCACTCCCCCACATCTAACTCCCCCACAACCCACTCCTCCACATCTCACCCCCCACATCTCACTCCTCCACATCTCACTCCCCCACATCTAACTCCCCCACAACCCACTCCTCCACATCTCACCCCCCACATCTCACTCCTCCACATCTCACCCCCCACATCTCACTCCTCCACATCTCACTCCCCCACATCTCACTCCCCCACATCTCACTCCCCCACATCTAACTCCCCCACAACCCACTCCTCCACATCTCACCCCCCACATCTAACTCCCCCACAACCCACTCCTCCACATCTCACCCCCCACATCTCACTCCCCCACATCTAACTCCCCCACAACCCACTCCTCCATATCTCACCCCCACATCTCACTCCCCCACATCTCTCCCCCTCATCTCACTCATCCACATCTCACCCCCCACATCTCACTCCTCCACATCTCACTCCCCCACATCTCACTCCCCCACATCTCACTCCCCCACATCTAACTCCCCCACAACCCACTCCTCCACATCTCACCCCCACATCTCACTCCCCCACATCTCTCCCCCTCATCTCACTCATCCACATCTCACCCCCCACATCTCACTCCTCCACATCTCACTCCCCCACATCTCACTCCCCCACATCTCACTCCCCCACATCTAACTCCCCCACAACCCACTCCTCCACATCTCACTCCCCACATCTCACCCCCCCACAACCCACTCCCCCACATCTAACTCCCCCACAACCCACTCCTCCACATCTCACCCCCACATCTCACTCCCCCACAACCCACTCCCCCACATCTCACTCCCCCACATCTCACTCCCCCACATCTAACTCCCCCACAACCCACTCCTCCACATCTCACCCCCCACATCTAACTCCCCCACAACCCACTCCTCCACATCTCACCCCCCACATCTCACTCCTCCACATCTCACTCCCCCACATCTAACTCCCCCACAACCCACTCCCCCACATCTCACTCCCCCACATCTAACTCCCCCACAACCCACTCCTCCACATCTCACCCCCCACATCTCACTCCCCCACAACCCACTCCCCCACATCTCACTCCCCCACATCTAACTCCCCCACATCCCACTCCTCCACATCTCACTCCCCCACATCCCACTCCCCCACATCTCACTCCCCCACATCTAACTCCCCCACAACCCACTCCTCCACATCTCACTCCTCCACATCTCACTCCCCCACATCTCACTCCTCCACATCTCACTCATCCACATCCCACTCCCCCACATCTCACTCCCCCACATCCCACTCCCCCACATCTCAAACCTCCACATCCCACTCCCCCACATCTCACTCATCCACATCTCACTCATCCACATCTCACTCATCCACATCCCACTCCCCCACATCTCACTCCCCCACATCTCACTCCCCCACATCTCACTCCCCCACATCCCACTCCCCCACATCCCACTCCCCCACATCTCACTACCCCACATCTAACTCCTCCACATCCCACTCCCCCACATCTCACTCCCCCACATCTCACTCCCCCACATCCCACTCCCCCACATCCCACTCCCCCACATCCCACTCCCCCACATCTCACTCCTCCACATCTTACTCATCCACATCTCACTCCCCCACATCTCACTCCCCCACATCTCACTCCCCCACATCCCACTCCCCCACATCTCAAACCTCCACATCCCACTCCCCCACATCCCACTCCCCCACATCTCACTCCCCCACATCTCACTCCCCCACATCTCACTCCTCCACATCTCACTCCCCCACATCTCACTCCTCCACATCCCACTCCCCCACATCTCAGTTCCCCACATCTCACACCTCCACATCTCACTCCCCCACATCTCACTCCCCCACATCTCACTCCCCTACATCTCACTCCTCCACATCTCACTCCCCCAAGTCGCACTCCCCCACATCTCACTACCCCACATCTTACTCCCCTACATCTCACTTCTCCACATCTCACTCCTCCACATCTCACTCCCTCCACATCTCACTCCCCCACATCTCACTCCTCCACATCTCATTCCCCCACATCTAACTCCCCCACATCTCACTCCCCCACATCTCACTCCTCCAGCTCTCTGGGGGAATTTGATGCAGTACACGTTCTCATGGTTCTATGTTTTTTCTGCTGTTTGAACTGTGGGCGGAGCTTGTTGTGCTGTGTACTGTGTTCACCTTCAGTGAGGATCAGAGTAACGTCTCAACAATTAATAAAACCCTCTTCCTGCTGGAAGCTGAGGTGGGATTTGATTGGACGCTGAGTGATTAATGATTCTGATCTGCAGGTCGTGTACTTCACCGCCACCTTCCCGTACCTGGTCCTGCTGGTGTACCTGATCCGCGGGGTGACGCTGCACGGCGCTCTGAACGGAGTCAAGTACATGTTCACGCCAAAGGTATCAAACTTAAAACACTTCCTGTCCACAACTTTTACTTCTGAAATCAGGGGGATTAGTGGGGAGTTTGTTCCTATTTGCTGCAATGGCAAACTTTATTCTTCCTACAAGACTTTACTCCAGATTCCAGAACATTGCTGTGAGGAGGATTTGATTGTAACCAGCCCCACAAGAGCTAGATTATCAGACAGACCAGGCTCTGATGTGAATGATTACCCCATAAATAATGGCTGCAGCTCCATCACACTACTCCATGTATAATAATAATAATATATACTGGATAGCTACAGATACAGAACATAGAGATTAGAATAATGAATACTTGATTATTCTACAGATACAGTAAATACAGATAGACAATATATACAGATTATGATAATACATACTGGATAACTACAGATACAGTAGAGATAGATTATGGTAATACATACTGGATGACTCTACAGATACATAAGATTAGAACAATGAATACTGGACTATTGTACAGATACAGTAGATACAGAAAAACATTCTAGATTAATGTTTGTGTGCAGTTAGAGCAGCTGGCGAATCCTCAGACGTGGATTAATGCTGCCACTCAGATCTTCTTCTCGCTGGGTCTGGGGTTCGGTTCCCTCATCGCGTTCTCCAGCTACAACCATCACAATAATGACTTTGAGAAGCAAGCCATCGCTGTGTCGCTCATCAACAGCGGAACCTCCATCTTCGCCAGCGTCGTCACCTTCTCCATCTACGGCTTCAAAGCCACCTACAACTACGAGAACTGCCTGGAGAGGTCAGCAGAGCATCCATCAGATATGTGATCAGACATGTAATCACACAGCTGATCAAACAGATGATCAGATACATGATCAGACAGCTAATCAGACAGGTGATCAAACAGGTGATCAGACATCTGACCAGACAGGTAACTAGACCGCTGGTCAGACAGCTAATCAGAAAAGTAACCAGACAACTACTCAGATAGTTACCCAGACAGGTGATCAGACAGATGATCAGACAGGTGATCAGACTGGTGATCAGACAGGATCAGACTGGTGATCAAATAAATAATTACTCAGACAAGTGATCAGATATGTGTAATATCTAATATTGGTTCTGGGTCTGGTTTAGATTTAATCAGAAACTGGATTGGTTCCAGGTCAAGTTTAGATTTAATCAGAATTTGGACCAATTACGGTTCCGGGTCAGGTTCAGCTTTAATTAGAAGTTGGATCGGTTCTGGTTTAAGTTTAGCTTTAATTAGAAGCTGGACTGGTTTCAGGTCAAGTTTAGATTTATTCAGAAACTGGATTAATTCCAGGTCGGGTTTAGCTTTAATTAGAAACTGGATTGATTCCAGGTCGAGTTTAGATTTAATCAGAAGCTAGATTGGTTTCAGGTCGAGTTTAGATTTAATCAGAAACTGGATTGGTTTCAGGTCGAGTTTAGATTTAATCAGAAACTGGATTGGTTTCAGGTCGAGTACAGATTTAATCAGAAACTGGATTGATTCCAAGTCGAGTTTAGATTTAATCAGAAGCTAGATCGGTTTCAGGTTGAGTTCAGATTTAATCAGAAACTAGATTGATTCCAGGTCGAGATTAGATTTAATCAGAAACTGCATTGTTCCAACCTGCAGTTATCCAGACTTTGTCCCGGAGCCGAGGGGATGCAGTAATGCCCCCCTGAGTTTGATCATTAGAATCACATATGAAAAATAAACTTCAGCTGAAGTCCTAAAACTATTACATCACAGACCATAAACCCCGCCTACCCCAGCCTTTGGAGGCCACACCCAATAAGTGGAGAATATAGTATTCTAAAATGCTAATCACTGGCCTTGGTTCTGATTGTTGGTTTAATGGTTATTGGTTCTGATTGTTGGTTTGATGGTTATTGTTTCTGATTGTTGGTTTGATAGTTATTGGTTCTGATTGTTGGTTTGATGGTTATTGGTTCTGATTTTTGGTTTGATGGTTATTGGTTCTGATTGTTGGTTTGATGGTTATTGGTTCTGATTGTTGGTTTGATGGTTGTTGGTTCTGATTGTTGGTTTGATGGTTATTGGTTCTGATTGTTGGTTTGATGGTTATTGGTTCTGATTGTTGGTTTGATGGTTGTGGGTTCTGATTGTTGGTTTGATGGTTGTTGGTTCTGATTGTTGTTAATTCTCTGGATCTGCAGGATGAAGCTGCTGCTGATCAATACGTTTGATCTGGCTGAAGAATCCATTCATAAACAGAACATCAGCTTCTGGATCTCTGAGTTGAACCAGACCCACCCGGACCAGTTTGGACTGATCTCGTCCCGTGTGGAGCACTGTAGCCTGGAGCAGGAGTTAGACACGGTACGGACCATCAGACCCACTTTAACAGCTCATTTCTGGTACATGCAATGCAAAGATTATCCACCAGGGCGCAGAAAAAATAATTAGACAAGATATTATTAAGAATGATGTATAACGTAGGAATTATTTACACAATGAATTATGTATTTCCTATACTAACATGTTTATATATATATATTTTTATATACATACATAATAACTGAATACAATTATTTATCACACTTACTGTATCAAACACTATAAGAAGTACGATAGGTTGGTTTTAAAGGGTTTACTGGTGAAGAGAGAGAGAGTTTAGTAAAATGCTCGACCACGGAAGAATCAACTTTGATCTGAGACTCATTTTAAACCCGGTCGTGTGAAATTCTTCATCTGGGCTGTAAATATTTATTTATTAACTTTAGAATAAACAAACAGAACCAGTCCAGTGGGTTAACCATTCCCAGTGCGTTCCCAGAGGAAGGCCAGTGCTCCCAGCTCCCAGTTTATCTAATCAGTAAATGTGAGAGTAGCCGAGGCGAGAGAGGAATGCTGGGCGAGCGAGAGCAAATTTACCTGGAATTAATTAAAGATTCACTTCATTACAGAACCGTCCTCCAATCAGTAACCCACCAGTTACAGCGTTTACTCTGTTTACCTCCCTGACTCTATGGCCTAGTCAGAACCTCCCAGACTCTACGGCCCAGTCAGATCCTCCCCAACTCTAAGGCCCAGTCAGAACCTCCCTGACTCTATGGCCCAGTCAGAACCTCCCTGACTCTACGGCCCAGTCAGAATCTCCCTGACTCTACGGCCCAGTCAGATCCTCCCCGACTATACGGGCCAGTCAGAACCTCCCAGACTCTACGGCCCAGTCAGATCCTCCCCGACTCTACGGCCCAGTCAGATCCTCCCCGACTCTAAGGCCCAGTCAGAACCTCTGACTCTACGACTCAGTCAGAACCTCCCAGACTCTACGGCCCAGTCAGAACCTCCCAGACTCTACGGCCCAGTCAGATCCTCCCCGACTCTATGGCCCAGTCAGATCCTCCCCGACTCTACGACTCAGTCAGATCCTCCCCGACTCTACGACTCAGTCAGAACCTCCCTGACTCTACGACTCAGTCAGAACCTCCCTGACTCTACGGCCCAGTCAGAACCTCCCTCACTC
This sequence comes from Astyanax mexicanus, assembly GCF_023375975.1. Lineage (NCBI taxonomy): Eukaryota > Metazoa > Chordata > Actinopteri > Characiformes > Acestrorhamphidae > Astyanax > Astyanax mexicanus. Next base: position 308,083 of record NW_026040061.1, read on the forward strand.
TACGGCCCAGTCAGAACCTCCCAGACTCTACGGCCCAGTCAGAACCTCCTGGACTCTATGGCCCTGACTCTACGGACAAATCAGAACCTCCCCAATTCTACAGCCCAGTCAGAACCTCCTGGACTATACAGCCCTGACTCTATAAATGAATCAGAACCTCTCCAACTCTACAGTCCAGTCACAACCTACCTGACTCTATGGCCCAGTCAGAACCTCCCTGACTCTACAGTCCATTCACAACCTACCTGACTCTACGGCCCAGTCAGATCCTTCCAGACTCTACCCAGCCAGAACAGTGGTGGTGAATGGAAAGAGCCTTAAGTTCTGCCTCCTAAGAAATGTATTACAGCAGGTGGTTCTGAATTCACTGCCTGATTCTGGAATCCTGGTTTACTACAGTTCTGAGAAGAGTTAGAAGCTAAAATAGTTAGATATTTTTACCGTAACTGTTGTGCGGTTAGTAAACAATGCCCTGAAATGAGCATTTTTTGATAATAGTACACTGAGGTCATAAGGTCACATGACTCTCTCTCTCTCAGGCGAGCGATGGCGATTGGATCAGATGTGAATTAATAATCACATCTGTAGAGTGACTAGGAATCGGTGTGTTCTGTTCTCAGGCGGTGGAGGGAACTGGTCTGGCCTTCATTGTTTACAGTGAAGCCATTACAAACATGCCGGCTGCCCAGCTGTGGTCAGTGCTGTACTTCTTCATGCTGCTGCTGCTGGGGATGGGGAGCATGCTGGGAAACGTGATGGCCATCATAACCCCCCTCCGAGACTTTAAACCACTCGCCCGCAGCTTCAGCAACGAGACCCTGAACGGTGAGTAATTCAGATTCAGATTCCTTTATTTGTCCCCAAGGGACAATTAGGGCATAGAGTGTAGCTCACACAGGACTCCCTCCAAAAAATTATTCATACAATACACAAACACATTCACAGATACACTAGTAAATAACTGTTCCAACATCAGTTCTGTTGAACAGTCAGTTTTCAGCATTTAAGGGCTGAATTGCTCTGGAGAGGAAGGTGGTTTTCCTCCTCTGTGTCTTACAGCGTCCTGAAGAAAAGCCAGTCAAATTCAGAAAACATAATAAGAGAGGGATCCTGTAAAATCCTGTGGGCCAAATTCACAGGTTGCTGATCACATAAGGTGGTAAGAAAATGAATCCAGTATCAGTGACGTGCAGACGCTATGGCCCAATGTGCTTGGGCAACTGCGCTTTTGCCGTCCTTGGCTGATATTGATATTGCTATTGATAATATAGGCAAATATGATTTCATTTTTCAACAAGATTTTTTTCATAATTCGAAATTTTGATTGAAGTTTCGTAAAACAAAGTTTTCAGAGTCAATCATTCAGATTCAGACACCTCGAGAGATAGGCAAAAGGGAGGGGCGCGGGCGTAGTGGGGGACACGCAGCACGCTTCACTAGAAAAAAAGCGCAGCACACGACCGGTCGGCGCTTCAGCCGACTAGCAGAGACCCAAGAGGGGTTTGAAGATGCCGTGGGAGTAGAGCGACTGCCCTGAAGGTGAGCTTGAAATGTAGCCTTCACAGTATTACAAGAAATGATCACAATCAACTTCTCTAAAATCCAATGTCGTCGAGTTTAGGACGTTTACTGATCCTAAATAATCTGACAGCACCTACTGTGCCACGTTTAGGTAGCAAAAAACCTTTCTTCAGGTTAGAGCAACTGCCCTTCAAGATTCCTGTGCATGTCCCTGTCCAGTATGAATTATCTTAATCTCTTCTTGATATATCTGTAGTGAAATTCAGTATGAATTATCCTAATCTCTATCTGCTGTATCTGAACAGTAATCCAGTATGTGTGTGTGTGTGTGTTGATCTGCAGGTCTGGTGTGTGCGTTCTGCTTGCTGCTGGGAATCGGGTTCACCACGCCGGCGGGTAATTACTGGTTTACGATGTTTAATGAATACGGTGCAACATTCTCTCTGCTCTTCATCGTCCTGATCGAGGTCTTCACCGTGTCCTACATATATGGTCTAAAGAGGTACAGCCCTGCCCCATAAACCCTGCTTTACCCACCAACCCTGATTTACCCCAACCCTGCTTTACCCCCAACCCTGCTTTACCCCCAACCCTGCCTTACCCCAACCCTGCTGTACCCACTAACCCTGCTTTACCCCTAACCCTGCTTTACCCCAACCCTGCTTTACCCCTACCCTGCTTTACCCCAACCCTGCTTTACCCCAACCCTGCTTTACCCCAACCCTGCTGTACCCACTAACCCTGCTTTACCCCTAACCCTGCCTTACCCCAACCCTGCTTTACCCCCAACTCTGCTTCACCCCAACCCTGCTTTACCGCCCAACCCTGCTTTACCCCCCAACCCTGCCTTACCCCAACCCTGCTGTACCCACTAACCCTGCTTTACCCCTAACCCTGCTTTACCCCCAACCCTGCTTTACCCCAACCCTGCCTTACCCCCAACCCTGCTGTACCTACTAACCCTGCCTTACCCCCAACCCTGCTGTACCTACTAACCCTGCTTTACCCCTAACCCTGCTTTACCCCTAAACCGTGCTTTACCCCTAACCCTGCTTTACCCCTAACCGTGCTTTACCCCTAAACTGTGCTTTACCCCAACCCTGCTTTACCGCCCAACCCTGCTTTACCCCCCAACCCTGCCTTACCCCAATGCTGCTGTACCCACTAACCCTGCTTTACCCTAACCCTGCTTTACCCCTAAACTGTGCTTTACCGCCCAACCCTGATTTACCCCTAACCCTGCTTTACACCAACCCTGCTGTACCCACTAACCCTGTTTTACCCCTAAACCCTGCTTTACCCCTAAACCTTGCTGCACCCACTAACCCTGCTTTACCCCTAAACCCTGCTTTACCCCTAAACCTTGCTGCACCCACTAACCCTGCTTTACCCCTAAACCGTGCTTTACCCCTAACCCTGCTTTACCCCTAACCCTGCTTTACCCCTAAACCGTGCTTTACCCCAACCTTGCTTTACCGCCCAACCCTGCTTTACCCCCCAACCCTGCCTTACCCCCCAATGCTGCTGTATCCACTAACCCTGCTTTACCCTAACCCTGCTTTACCCCTAAACTGTGCTTTACCGCCCAACCCTGCTTTACCCCCTAACCCTGCTTTACACCAACCCTGCTGTACCCACTAACCCTGTTTTACCCCTAAACCCTGCTTTACCCCTAAACCTTGCTGCACCCACTAACCCTGCTTTACCCCTAAACCCTGCTTTACCCCAAACCCAAGCTTTACCCCCCCCTTTAACTGTGCTTTACCCCCTTACCCTGACCTGCCTGCTGGGTCTCGTGGGTTTGTGTGGAGGGTGGGGTGAGTTGAGGTGAGTTGGATTGAGGGGTAATTTGGGGTGTTGAATTTAGGGTGAGTTGGAGTTAGGGGTGAATTATATTGTGATGTGAGTTGGAGCCAGTTGCAATGTGGGGTGAATTGTGGTGAAACTGGGTGATAGGGTGAGTTGGGGTGAGTTGAGGTGATTTAAGGTGATGGATTGTGGGGTGAGTTGAAGTGAGTTTGGGTTAGAGTGTGGAATAATTTGCGTGAGTCGGGTGTGTGGTGAATTGTAGTGAGATTGGGTGATAGGGTTGAGGTGTGGGGTGAGTTGAGGTAAATCGGGTGAGATTGGAGGATGGGGCGAGTTGAAGTCAGATGGTGTGTAAGAGTGAATTGAAGTGAATTTAAATGTGGGCTGAGTTGGAGTGAGTTGCTGTGAGTTAGGGTGATGGATTGTGGGGTGGGTTGAAGTGAGTTGGGGTTAAAGTATGGAGTAATTTGTGTAAGTCGGGTGTGGGATGAGTGGCAATGAGTTGCAGTGAGAGGTGAGTTGGAATACGGAGTAAGTTTGAGTGAGTTGCAGTGTGTGGCGTGATTTTAGAGTGGAGTGCGTTGGAGTGTGGGTGATTTGGGGTGAGCTGTAATGTGGGGTGTGTTGGGGTGATTTCGAGTGAGTTGGGTTGTTTTGGGATGAGATGTAGTGAGTTGGAATGTGGGGTGATTTAGGGTGAGCTGTAATGTGGGGTGAGTTGGAGTGAGCTGTAATGTGGGGTGAGTTGGGTTGTTTTGGGATGAGATGTAGTGAGTTGGAATGTGGGGTGAGCTGGAGTGATTTGGTGTGAGTTGGAGTGAGTTGGGGTGATGGGGCTCCTCTGTTTGCTTTCAGGTTTGAGAAAGATGTTGAGGACATGTTGGGGCGGAGACCTGGTTGGTACTGGAAGGTGATGTGGGCGGCGGTCAGTCCACTGCTGCTAATTAGCCTCTTCATCTTCTACATCATCAACTACATCCAGGGAGGGGTGCCCACCTACCAGGCCTGGGATAAGGAAAAGGTAACCTGGGGCGGGTGCAGAGGTGTGCAGAGGTGTCTAATTAACCACTCAGGGGTTGGGGTCTATTTAATCACTGGGGGAGGCGTCTAATTTAAATGAATTGAAATGTTTATACTGTGCAGTTGAACATATTTTTTTTTGGCTCTTTCTTTTTACGATTTATCAAATTATCAGATTTAAAACGTTAAAACATTAATGTATGCATAAAACAACCTGTAAACTCAGATCTTTATCTCATGTTTGAGCAGGACACAGTGTATTCACTTCTGGTTGTGTTTCCTGCAGGGCAGGTTGGTGGTGACGGAGTACCCGGTGTTTGGCCAGGCCTTCATCGGGGTTCTCCTGGTGTCATCAGTGAGCTGCATTCCCCTCGCTGCACTGTATGCCTTCTGCACCCGACACCAGCGTGGAGTACCAGTCCGTAAAGGCTCTGCCCGCAGCAGGACGTCCAGCGTGTAGCACAACAGGAAGACACTAGGGGGACGAACCAGAGAACCTCTGCATTGCTTTACTGCCTGACTTAACGTTCCGCGGGGCTGTAGAGTGATACACTTGGTTCTCAGATCCAATTTACTCCTTCCAAACAAAAAACTGTAACAGTCCTCACATTAATCGTTTCACAGTGATTGTACCTCCATTTTCTGCTTTCAGAATGCATTATTTATTTCTTTTTTACAGCTTTAAAAAGTGACCTTATGTATGAGAAAGTCTATATTAAATGCACGTAGTATTATTTTTGTTATTATTGTTACTGTTTGTAGGGCAGAGTGTCTTAGAGACAGTATGGTCGCATTATGTAAGTGACGATAACATGGTTGTGATATTAGGATGCTCTGCAGCAGCTCTAAAATCAATAACAAGATCTGTTTAACTCTAAATTGTGACTCAGCTGATCTAAAATCTGTAGATTGATGAAGCTCCGCTCAGTTGCTAATTAATATTTTTTTTTTACATAAATATTTGCACAGTGAAAGTCCTGCTGCAGCATCACCGGGTCAGAAGTTCATTCCCACTGCAGCACCACCAGGTTATAGGTTTAGTCCCGCTGCAGTACCATTTGATCAGAGGTTTAGTCATTCTGCAGCATCGCCGGGTCAGAAGTTTAGTCATTCTGCAGCATCGCCGGGTCAGAGGTTTAGTCATGCTGCAGCATCGCCGGGTCAGAGGTTTAGTCATGCTGCAGCATCGCCGGGTCAGAGGTTTAGTCATGCTGCAGCATCGCCGGGTCAGAGGTTTAGTCATTCTGCAGCATCGCCAGGTCAGAGGTTTAGTCATGCTGCAGCATCGCCGGGTCAGAGGTTTAGTCATGCTGCAGCATCGCCGGGTCAGAGGTTTAGTCATGCTGCAGCATCGCCGGGTCAGAGGTTTAGTCATGCTGCAGCATCGCCGGGTCAGAGGTTTAGTCATGCTGCAGCATCGCCGGGTCAGAGGTTTAGTCATTCTGCAGCATCGCCAGGTCAGAGGTTTAGTCATGCTGCAGCATCGCCGGGTCAGAGGTTTAGTCATGCTGCAGCATCGCCGGGTCAGAGGTTTAGTCATTCTGCAGCATCGCCGGGTCAGAGGTTTAGTCATTCTGCAGCATCGCCGGGTCAGAAGTTTAGTCATGCTGCAGCATCGCCGGGTCAGAAGTTTAGTCATGCTGCAGCATCGCCGGGTCAGAGGTTTAGTCGTGCTGCAGCATCGCCGGGTCAGAGGTTTAGTCATTCTGCAGCATCGCCGGGTCAGAGGTTTAGTCATGCTGCAGCATCGCCGGGTCAGAGGTTTAGTCATGCTGCAGCATCGCCGGGTCAGAGGTTTAGTCATGCTGCAGCATCGCCGGGTCAGAAGTTTAGTCATGCTGCAGCATCGCCGGGTCAGAGGTTTAGTCATTCTGCAGCATCGCCGGGTCAGAGGTTTAGTCATGCTGCAGCATCGCCGGGTCAGAGGTTTAGTCATTCTGCAGCATCGCCGGGTCAGAGGTTTAGTCATGCTGCAGCATCGCCGGGTCAGAGGTTTAGTCATGCTGCAGCATCGCCGGGTCAGAGGTTTAGTGCCATTTAAAAAAGAGTAACAATCATCATAAATATGAATTTTTAATAATGTAATTAATTGAAAAAATATGTGATTAACAAAAGTTTGGTATTAAATAAATGTGATTATGGTGAAGGGTTGGTCCAGATTCTTTATTGCTAGTTCTTTTATTGCTTTATTCTTTATAATGAGAAAAGTGTTTTTGTTTTGCAGTTTTTATTAATGAATGCATTAATAGATGGATTATTGAGTGAATGATTCAATAAATTAGTGAACTATTGAGTGAATTGTTGAATTGTTGACTTATGGAGTGAATTGATGAGTTATTGAGCGAGTGAGTGAATCATTAATTATTTAGTGAATTATTAAATTGAGCACATTAATGAGTTATTGAGTTAAAGAGTAAGTGAGTAAATTAATGATTGGATTATTGAGTGAATTAATGAGGTATTGAGTTAAAGAGTGAGTAAATTTATTAATTATTAAATTATTGAGTGAATTATTAAATTGAGTGACAATGAGTTAAAGAGTAAGTGAGTGAATTAATTCATAATTGAATTATTAAGCCGAATAGCGAGTTTTTGAGTTAAAAAGTGAGTGAATAAATTAATTATTTTATAGAATTATTAAATTATTGAGTCAGTCTCTGTTATAAAGGTTAAACTCACTAATCTGAATCTGAAGAGTTTCAGTGTGTGTATAATAAAGCGGAACTGGAGGGGTTAAACGTTAAATGGGCAGCAGGTAGTGATGGCAAAAGTGGGGCTTTTGGGAGATCGAATCAAATGAACCAATTGATTTGGAAAATGATTCGATCTTGTGAAACGTTCGAATCATTACACGCCACTGTGACATCTAGTGGTCAACCAGGGCCTAAATCTTTTTCTTAACAGAAACAGAAGTGATGTGTTTTTTTATGATAAATTAAAGAAATATTCCCCCATAGCATGTTTTGTCCCTAATTGAGTCATGAAAACATATCATTTTGCAGAGAACAGGGTTGTTTTAATGTCATTTAGAGGTATTTTACATTTTGATACACAGTCAGTGGATTTATATAGCTGACATTATTCATTTTACATTGCAAGGTAGGGAAATGCTTGTGTAATACTTTATTTATTAAACATTTCAAGTAATCAGTTGTTTTTATTAATAAACAGGATCTGTTCCACAGTGCTTGGACTGCTGGGTTGCTGGAATTGAGAGATATTTTTTTATAATTGAAACAAATGAGGAAAGACGGCAGAGTGTCTGAGCCAGTGATCCATAGGGTCTTCTTTATATATATATGAGATCAAGCATTCTGATCTCAGACCAGCTGCTTAAACTTAACCGCGGACTAAAACGAATCGAAACTGCGTGACGTAACGAAACCCGTTTTAGGAACAGTCACGTGGCTTTCCCCTTTTGATACGGACTTTGAAACAGTGGTTTGGAACACCGTCACTAGCAGCAGGTCGGTTCGAACCTCCCCCCGAACCGAAACCCCGGGCGAGCCGCGCGGAACTGAGTTGTGGGGAGAAGTTGTTCCGGGGGGGACAGGTTTAGGTGTAACACGCTGCGGGTTTTTGATGTGGGAATTCTGCTGTTTATCTGTAAGTAAATAAAATTATATTAAATATATAAATATGATTAATACATATCTTTATATTTACAGTGTAGAACAGAGCAGTAATATAGTCAGCTGTTTGTGTTCTGGCTGTATCAGGAATATTCAGATTTACAGGAAATCTGCTTTATTTAACTAATAATAATTCTCAGGTTTTTAAAGCATTAATTTTATTCTATTGTTTATAAACTCTGCTTACCAGTTCATCTTGGCAATGCAGTTATAATGATCATTTTACCTCAGTAATGATATTCTAATAAAATTAACTTCAGCAATGTCAATTTAATAATACTTTTACTTCAATAATGCAATTATAATGATCATTTTACCTCAGTAATGATATTCTACTAATACTGTAACTTCAGCAATAATATATTTAATAATATTAAACCTTAGTAATTCTATTCTAATAATAATTTTATTTCGGTAATGCAAAACTAATAATAAATTTCCTCTGCAATGCAATTCTAATAAAAATTGTAATTCAGTAATTCTATAATAATAATAATTTTACCTCAGCAATGTTATTCTAATAATACGTTTACCTGAGCAATGCCATTTGAATAATAATTGTACCTCAGCAATGATGTTCTAGTAATATTTTTACCCCAACAGTGCAATTTTAATAATTTAGTAATAATTTATGTCAATAATGCTTTTCTAATAAAAAATTACCAAGAATCTTACCCCAGCAATGCAGTTATAATATTTACATTTTACCACAGTAATGCCATTTTAATAATAATTTTATTTCAGCAATGTTATTCTGATGGTAATTGCATGTCAGTTAAGCTGTTTTAATAATCATTTTACCTTAGTAATGCTATTCTAATAATAATTCTATCTGAGTAATGTTATCCTAATAATAATTTTACCACACAATGCAGTCATACCAATATTTCTACTTGAGTAATACCTCAGTAGTGCTATTCTTATAATACTTTTACCTCAGAAATGCCATAGTTTGTTCCACCATTGGGGAACTCTGTATGAGAACAGTCTGGATTGCTTTGTGTGAATGTTTGGTAAAGCAAGATGACGTTTACTGGAGGAGGTAGGGAGGTAACATAGACCTTTAGGAGTGAGTGCAGGTAGGAGGGGGCTGCTCTGTCATCACCTTGTAGGCATTGTAATGATTGTAATTATCATTTTACCTTAGTAATGCCATTTTATTAGTATATTTTACATAATTTTAGCTTGAATCCTATACCTTGAGCAAAGCCACTGTAATAATTTTACCTCAGCAATGTAATTCTAATAATAAATTAGTAATCAGTAATGCTATTCTAATAATATTTTTCAATCTTAGTAATGCTACTATAATATTTTTACCTTGGTAAGTGCAATTTAAATAATAATTTCACCTCAGTAATGGCATTCTAAAAATGCTATTCATATAATAGTTTTGCCTTAGTAAAGTTTTTTCTAATAATAATTATACATCAGTAATGCCAATATAAAAATAATTGTACCTCAGTAATGCAATTCTAATCATTTTACCTCAGCAATGCTATTCTAATAATAATGGTACCACAGTAATGGTATTCTAATAATAATTTTACCTCAGTAATGCCAATATATTAAAAATAATAATTGTACCTCAGTAATTCAACTTTTTTATTTCTTTCTTCCAGGAGGGAATGCTGTCTTTTTCCAGGTCTTCTTCTGCTTCTAGTGTTGCTGTTGCTAGCTGGTTCAAATTGCTTCACAAATGCACACAATCACAAGTGTTCATGAAGACATTAAGCTGCTGAAAGAGGGAACCAGCATGGCCTCCAGAGAAAGTTCCAACATTCAACAAACAACTTCTTCTACACCTCACAGACACATGCATAAAAGTACAAAGAAGAAATCTCATCACTGCTCAGACTGTGGGAAGAGATTTACTACACAAGGTCATCTAACAATACACCAGCGCATTCACACTGGAGAGAAACCGCATCACTGCTTAGTGTGTGGGAGGAGTTTTATTACACAGGATCATCTTAAAATACACCAGCGCATTCACACTGGAGAGAAACCTTATCAGTGCTCACACTGTGGGAGGAGCTTTACTACGCAGAGTCATCTCCAAATACATCAGCGGATTCACACTGGGGAAAAACCCTTCCACTGCTCAGACTGCGGTAAGAGATTCAGTCAACTGATTAATCTCCAAACACACCAGCGCATTCACACAGGGGAGAAACCATATCAGTGTTCAGACTGTGGGAAGAGTTTTAGTCAACGGAGTCATCTCCAACAACACCAGCTCATTCACAGTGGAGTGAAGTTATATCAGTGCTCACAGTGTGGCAAAAGTTTTAATAGACCTAGTAATCTCCAACACCATCAGCGCATTCACACAGGAGAGAAACCATATCAGTGCTCAGACTGTGGAAAAACTTTTAGTCAACAGAGGAAACTCCAACAACACCAGACTGTTCACACTGGAGTAAAACCCTATCTCTGCTCAGTTTGTGGGAAAAGTTTTAATCGACACAACACACTCCAACAACACCAGCGCATTCACACTGGAGAGAAACCTTATTACTGTTCAGAGTGTGGGGAAAGTTTTAGTCAACAGAGAACACTCCAACTACACCAGAGCATTCACACCGGAGAGAAACCTTATCAGTGCTCCGACTGTGGGAAGAGCTTCCATCGACAAGGTCATCTTCAAGAACACCAGCGTATTCACACTGGAGAGAAACCATATCAGTGCTCAGACTGTGGAAAGTGCTTTAATCGACTGAGTCACCTCCAACAACATCGACGCATTCACACTGGAGAGAAACCGTATCAATGCTCGAACTGTGGGGAAGGTTTTAATCAACAAAATTCTCTCAAAATACACCAGATTATTCACACTACAATGAAACCGTATTACTGCTCAAACTGTGGGAAGAGTTTTAGTCATCCAAGTTCTCTTCATTTACACCAGAGCATTCACACAGGGGAAAAATCATATCACTGCTCAGACTGTGGGAAGAGTTTTAATCGAAAGTTTAATCTAAAAAAACACCAGCGCATTCACACTGGAGAGAAACCATATCAGTGCTCAGACTGTGGAAAGAGTTTTAGTCAACAGAGTCACCTTCAACAACACCAGCGCATTCACACTGGAGAGAAACCGTATCATTGTTCAAACTGTGGGAAAAGTTTTAATCAACAGAGTCATCTCCATCAACACCAGAGGATTCACAGTGGAGAGAAACCATATCACTGCCCAGATAATGGAAATAGTTTTTGTCAACAGAGGACACTTCCAGTTATCCAGTAACCATATCAGTGCTCACTGTGGGAATAATCTTTGACACTGGTGCATTCACACTAATATTTATTGATTACAACATATTTGTATTGTTTTGCAACCTTTGGCATGAGTTAATAACCTGGTGCTCTTCCTGGACCCTGACACTTTTGTCCCCCTGAATTTGAGGGACACAAAATGATATAAAAGACAAGTGTAAGCACACAAATGCATCAGGACAAATCCTCTAAACAGAAATCAGAGCCCATGTGCCCAGCCACAGAAAATAATGGGCCCCTAAGGATTAGCAAGAAGCAGGAGGAATGGCGGCTACATTACCTGAATACTAACCTTGCTGATTTTTCACTGATTTGAACCCGCAGAGCCACTTGCAGTACACTCAATGAAAACCCAAAAAAGAAACTGCTACAGTTGACTGATCCCATGGACCACTATGGGCTGTGCAATTATTGCAGTGTACTCAAAAAATATCTTCCATAAATAATGGAGCTCCAAAGGGCCCATGTGTATTCTAGATGTTCACAGTCACTGCTGGCAATGCTAAGTAACACAGGTGATGGATCAGATCAGTGGCAGATCAGTCTATGATGGAACCTATAAAGCTTAGGGAAAACACAGTAGTTATCATGGTTGGAACTCAGAAGTGATGTAGCTGAACTGACTGCCTCATGGTATTTTTGTGACTGAAGGTATGAACAATATATTCTGGCCGTAGCCTTATGACCTTTGACCATTAGAATCACCAAACATTCATATCTTCAACAGCATGGTGGTACTGAAGCAAACTTCTGGAGAAATCAGAAGCTAAAAAAGAGAGGCCAGATGAGAGCATGGAGGCAGCAGATGAGACATCAAGAGTAAAGTTACTGTGTTGATGTTACTATGAATAAAGAATGTTTTAGATGCCTGGTTAACCTCAGAAAACCCCAAAAACTATATAGACTGCAGAAAACATGCAGTCATCAGCCATCCTTGGTTACAGCAATGATGATTTGTTATTTGTTAAAATACAATAATTTACAACAGCAAAAATACACATACAAAAACACAGTCACACATTTACACTTTTTCCTTCACACACATTTTCTCTCACAAAAACACACTCACTTATGCACAAACATACAGACCCAGTAACATGCACATTCATACACACACCTTTTTAATGATTGTTCTTCAAATACTGCTGAAAATTAAAATGAATTCTATTTATTTGATAATAAAATACAATAAACAATTACAGTGTTTCAATGTTACAGTGTGTTCATGTGTTTATTTCTTTTTTAAATGTGTATTTCTTCATTGTCTTAAATATAGGCACTTATGATCCTCAAGATGCCAACATGGGAGGTTTGATGGTATGATGTTATTCCATAAACATGAAATAATGTAAAAAGTTTATAATAAGATTCAATAGGATCCTAAATGGCATGTCTGAGCTCAAATACACGATACAGTGGGTTTCAATAGGATCCAAACTTGTGATATAACATGATATAGTGGTTATTGTCATTTTAAAAGTTAATCATAATTTTGAAATTGATCAGGAGAGTAAGTGCTCTTTGAAGAGCTCAGTCTTCAGGAGTTTATTATTAAAGATAGTGAGATTCTCCTGATCTGGTAGTGGAAGGTAGTTTGTTCCACCCAATTGAACATCTGTCGTACATCCTTAAACAGAATATGGAGGACAAGATGTCTAATATCCACCAGCTCCTTGATGTCATCACTTTTGTTGCAGTGGTTTAGACATTAATTTTTGTGTCTTGAGTTATTTTGATGGAACAGTTAATGTACAGTTATATAAGCTGTACACTGACTACTTTACACTGTATCAAAGTGTCATGTCTTCAGAGTGTCTCATGAAAGGATATACTAAAATATTTACAAATGTGAGAGTTGTACTCACTTTTGAGAGATACTGTAAACCCTGGATTCTCTGGTTTTTCAGTGGTTGAAGTTCTGTAAAAGTTTCTTTATGAATGTGAAGCTTCTACTTGTCTTGTGGATCTCCACCTCATCATTTTCATTTCCATTATGTGCCCATCACATTTTCACATTCATAAATGTACATTTTACATTAGATATAGCTCCACATTATCTTTCTGTACTGTTGTGTTCTGTTGTTTGCTATTTGTTTGTACTGAGCGAGTAGGATGGATTCCTCTGAGTCTTGGTTCCCCCTAAGGTCTCTTCCTCTTAATGTAAGGAATTTTTTTCTTGCCACTGTTGTCACCACAATGGCATGTCATTTTGTTGTAAAAGCGCAATGCAAATAAAATTTAATTGAATCTTGCAGACTCATAATTTATAATTGTATTAATAAATCTTTCTGTTGTTTTTTTGGCAGTTGGTTGTTATTAGTGTTCTATTCAGTGTGTAAGTGATTTCATTGGTTTGTCTTACGAGCTCATCTTCACAGTGCCTCTCTGTAACCCTAGCATCAAGAGGTCCTGGTGTGAAACTTCCCCTTAATTTTAATACAGTAGGAGGAAGTTTTGTAACATGCAGGATAAGTACAGTATTTATGATCAGTTTTGGGTCTGGATATGTAAACAACCCTGTACTCAGGCAGCGCTTTAATAGATCTCAAACGATGGTTAATGTGACTTTTCTGAAAGTGGTACAATGGAAAAAACTGTTCAGAATCATAGAACAGGGCCTCTTGATGACCAGTTTTTGTCAAGTTTGGACTTTAGGTCCCGGCAGGTGCCTCATGGACCAATACCTGTGACGTCGGATCTCCGCAGGTGACCACACAGGTGCTAGTTGGACACCATACTGCGATTTCAGACCTCTGGATGGTCGGGGAAAATAGTTTGGCCACTGTGGCTTCTGTGGCAAGAAACTCCGCACGCGACCACAGAGGTGCTCTGAGAGGTCTGGGGATGGAGTTTTGCCTACAGAGGATTTTGACACACGAAACTTGGCAGGCTAACCCACGGGTGCCTCATAGACCACTGCCTGCGACGTCAGACCTCAGGGAGTTAAGGCGACCACACAGGTGCCAGTTGGACACCATACTGCGATTTCGGACCTCTGGGTAGTCGGGAAAAGCTTTTGTGACTCGAAACTCGGCAGGTGAACCTGGGAGTGCAACATGGAACACTGCCTGCGACGTCAGACCTCTGGGTGGTCTGGGGAGGGAGTTGGGCCTACAGAGGCTTCTAACATACAAAACTTTACAGGCTAACCCGAGGCTGCCTCATGGTGGCTTGGTAGGCCACCCTAGGGATAGGTCCTGGAACAATCCCTGCGATGTCAGAACTCTGGGAGATTGAGGAAAAGAGTTTGGCCTACATTGGCTTCTGTGGGACAAAACTTTACAGGCGATCACCCAGGTGGCAGTTGGAAAACATACTGTAATTTTAAACCTCTGGGTGGTCAGAGGAAGAAGTTTGGCCTACGTTGACTTCTGTGGCACGAAACTCTGCAGACAATGCCGCATTGCCAATTGGCCCACCTCCTTGGATTTACAATGGCTTCTGTAGGACAAAACTCTGCAGGCAACCCCAGAGGTACCAGTTGGACGACATACTGTGATTTCAGAACTCTAGGTGGTTGGGGAAAGCAGTTTGGCCTATGATGGCTTCTATGGCACAAAACTTCGCAGGCAATCACACAGGTGCAAGTTGGACAACATACTGCTATGGCAGACATCTGAGTGGCCGGGGGATGGAGTTTGGCCTATGTTGACTTCTGTGGCACAAAACTTCGCAGACGATTACCCTGGCTACAGATGGACCAAAAATTGCGATTTCAGACCTCTGGGTGGTCGGGGGAAGGAGTTTGGCCTACGGTGACTCCTGTTGCACGAAACTCTCCACACAACCCCAAAGGTGTCAGTTGGACAACATATTTCGATTTCAGATGTCTGGGTGCTTGGGGGAAGGAGTTTGATCCACGTTGACTTCTGAGGCACGAAACTTTGCAGGCAACCCCAAAGGTAGCATTTGGACAAACTACTATGATTTCAGACCTCTGGGTTGTCGGGGGAAGGAGTTTGGCCTACGTTGACGTCTGTGGCACGAAACTGTACAGGCAACCTCAAATGTGCTGTCCGGACAACATATTACGATTTCAGACCTCTGGGTTGTCGGGGGAAGTGGTTTGGCATACGTTGACTTCTGTGGCACGAAACTTTACAAACAACACCAGAAGTGCCATTTGGACAACAAATTGCGATTTCAGACCTCTGGGTTGTCGGGGGAAGGAGTTTGGCCTACGTTGACGTCTGTTGCACGAAACTTTACAGGCAACCTCAAATGTGCTATCCGGACAACATATTACGATTTCAGACATCTGGATTGTCGGGGGAAGGAGTTTGGCCTACGTTGACTTCTGTGGCACGAAACTTTACAAACAACACCAGAAGTGCCATTCGGACAACATATTTCGATTTCAGACCTTTGGGTTGTCGTGGGAAGGAGTTTGGCCTACGTTGACTTCTGTAACACGAAACTTTATAAACAACACCAGAAGTGCCATTTGGACAACAAATTACGATTTCAGACCTCTGGGTTGTTGGGGGAAGGAGTTTGGCCTACGTTGACGTCTGTGGCACGAAACTTTACAGGCAACCTCAAATGTGCTATCCGGACAACATATTACGATTTCAGACATCTGGGTTGTCGGGGGAAGGAGTTTGGCCTACGTTGACTTCTGTGGCACGAAACTTTACAGGCAACCTCACATGTGCTATTCGGACAACATATTTCGATTTCAGACCTCTAGGTTGTCAGGGAAGGAGTTTTGCCTACGTTGACTTCAGTAACACGAAACTTTACAAACAACACCAGAAGTGCCATTCGGACAACATATTTCGATTTCAGACCTTTGGGTTGTCGTGGGAAGGAGTTTGGCCTACGTTGACTTCTGTAACACGAAACTTTATAAACAACACCAGAAGTGCCATTTGGACAACAAATTACGATTTCAGACCTCTGGGTTGTTGGGGGAAGGAGTTTGGCCTACGTTGACGTCTGTGGCACGAAACTTTACAGGCAACCTCAAATGTGCTATCCGGACAACATATTACGATTTCAGACCTCTGCGTTGTCGGGGGAAGGAGTTTGGCCTACGTTGACGTCTGTGGCACGAAATTTTACAGGCCACCTCAAATGTGCTATCCAGACAACATATTACGATTTCAGACCTCTAGGTTGTCGGGGGAAGGAGTTTGGCCTACGTTGACTTCTGTGGCACGAAACTTTACAGGCAACCTCACATGTGCTATACGGACAACATATTTCGATTTCAGACCTCTAGGTTGTCGGGGGAAGGAGTTTTGCCTACGTTGACTTCAGTAACACGAAACTTTACAAACAACACCAGAAGTGCCATTCGGACAACATATTTCGATTTCAGACCTTTGGGTTGTCGTGGGAAGGAGTTTGGCCTACGTTGACTTCTGTAACACGAAACTTTATAAACAACACCAGAAGTGCCATTTGGACAACAAATTACGATTTCAGACCTCTGGGTTGTCGGGGGAAGGAGTTTGGCCTACGTTGACATCTGTGGCACGAACCTTTACAGGCAACCTCAAATGTGCAATCCGGACAACATATTACGATTTCAGACCTCTGGGTTGTCGGGGGAAGGAGTTTGGCCTACGTTGACGTCTGTGGCACGAAACTTTACAGGCAACCTCAAATGTGCTATCCGGACAACATATTACGATTTCAGACCTCTGGGTTGTCGGGGGAAGGAGTTTGGCCTACATTGACGTCTGTGGCACGAAACTTTACAAACAACACCAGAAGTGCCATTCGGACAACATATTTCAATTTCAGACCTCTGGGTTTTCAGGGGAAGGAGTTTGGCCAACGTTGACTTCTATGGCACGAAACTTTACAGGCAACCTCAAAAGTGCTATCCGGACAACATATTTCGATTTCAGACCTCTGGGTTGTCGGGGGAAGGAGTTTGGCCTACGTTGACATCTGTGGCACGAAACTTTACAGGCAACCTCAAATGTGCTATCCGGACAACATATTACGATTTCAGACCTCTGCGTTGTCGGGGGAAGGAGTTTGGCCTACGTTGACGTCTGTGGCACGAAACTTTACAGGCCACCTCAAATGTGCTATCCAGACAACATATTACGATTTCAGACCTCTAGGTTGTCGGGGGAAGGAGTTTGGCCTACGTTGACTTCTGTGGCACGAAACTTTACAGGCAACCTCACATGTGCTATACGGACAACATATTTCGATTTCAGACCTCTAGGTTGTCGGGGGAAGGAGTTTTGCCTACGTTGACTTCAGTAACACGAAACTTTACAAACAACACCAGAAGTGCCATTCGGACAACATATTTCGATTTCAGACCTTTGGGTTGTCGTGGGAAGGAGTTTGGCCTACGTTGACTTCTGTAACACGAAACTTTATAAACAACACCAGAAGTGCCATTTGGACAACAAATTACGATTTCAGACCTCTGGGTTGTCGGGGGAAGGAGTTTGGCCTACGTTGACTTCTGTAACACGAAACTTTATCAACAACACCAGAAGTAGCATTCGGACAACATATTTAAATTTCAGACCTCTAGGTTGTCGGGGGAAGGAGTTTGGCCTACGTTGACTTCAGTAAAACGAAACTTTACAAACAACACCAGAAGTCCCATTCAGACAACATATTTCGATTTCAGACCTTTGGGTTGTCGGGGGAAGGAGTTTGGCCTACGTTGACTTCTGTAACACGAAACTTTACAAACAACACCAGAAGTACTATTCGGACAACATATTTAAATGTCAGACCTCTAGGTTGTCGGGGGAAGGAGTTTGGCCTATGTTGACTTCTGTGGCACGAAACTTTACAGGCAACCTCAAATGGGATATCTCGATTTCAGACCTCTAGGTTGTCGGGGGAAGGAATTTGGCCTACGTTGACTTCAGTAACACGAAACTTTACAAACAACACCAGAAGTGCCATTCGGACAACATATTACGATTTCAGACCTCTGGGGTGTCGGGGGAAGGAGTTTGGCCTACGTTGACTTCAGTAACACGAAACTTTACAAACAACACCTGAAGTGCCATTCGGACAACATATTTAAATTTCAGACCTTTGGGTTGTCGGGGGAAGGAGTTTGGTCTACGTTGACTTCTGCAACACGAAACTTTACAAACAACACCAGAAGTACTATTCGGACAACATATTTAAATGTCAGACCTCTAGGTTGTCGGGGGAAGGAGTTTGGCCTATGTTGACTTCTGTGGCACGAAACTTTACAGGCAACCTCAAATGTGATATCCAGACAACATATTTTGATTTCAGACCTCTAGGTTGTCGGGGGAAGGAATTTGGCCTACGTTGACTTCAGTAACACGAAACTTTACAAACAACACCAGAAGTGCCATTCGGACAAAATATTTAAATTTCAGACCTCTAGGTTGTCGGGGGAAGGAGTTTGGCCTACGTTGACTTCTATGGCACGAAACTTTACAGGCAACCTCAAATGTGCTATCCGGACAACATATTTCGATTTCAGACCTCTAGGTTGTCGGGGGAAGGAGTTTGGCCTACGTTGACTTCTGTGGCACGAAACTTTACAGGCAACCCCAAATGTACTGTCCGGACAACATATTAAAATTTCAGACCTCTGGGTTTTCAGGGGAAGGAGTTTGGCCTACGTTGACTTCTATAACACGAAACTTTACAAACAACACCAGAAGTGCCATTCGGACAACATATTTAAATTTCAGACCTCTAGGTTGTCGGGGGAAGGAGTTTGGCCTACGTTGACTTCTATGGCACGAAACTTTACAGGCAACCTCAAATGTGCTATCCGGACAACATATTTCAATTTCAGACCTCTAGGTTGTCGGGGGAAGGAGTTTGGCCTACGTTGACTTCTGTGGCACGAAACTTTACAGGCAACCCCAAATGTACTGTCCGGACAACTTATTAAAATTTCAGACCTCTGGGTTTTCAGGGGAAGGAGTTTGGCCTACGTTGACTTCTATAACACGAAACTTTACAAACAGCACCAGAAGTGCCATTCGGACAACATGTTTAAATTTCAGACCTCTAGGTTGTCGGGGGAAGGAGTTTGGCCTACGTTGACTTCTATGGCACGAAACTTTACAGGCAACCTCAAAAGTGCTATCCGGACAACATATTTCAATTTCAGACCTCTAGGTTGTCGGGGGAAGGAGTTTGGCCTACGTTGACTTCTATGGCACGAAACTTTACAGGCAACCCCAAATGTACTGTCCGGACAACATATTAAAATTTCAGACCTCTGGGTTTTCAGGGGAAGGAGTTTGGCCTACGTTGACTTCTATAACACGAAACTTTACAAACAGCACCAGAAGTGCCATTCGGACAACATATTTAAATTTCAGACCTCTAGGTTGTCGGGGGAAGGAGTTTGGCCTACGTTGACTTCTATGGCACGAAACTTTACAGGCAACCTCAAATGTGCTATCCGGACAACATATTTCGATTTCAGACCTCTAGGTTGTCGGGGGAAGGAGTTTGGCCTACGTTGACTTCTGTGGCACGAAACTTTACAGGCAACCCCAAATGTACTGTCCGGACAACATATTAAAATTTCAGACCTCTGGGTTTTCAGGGGAAGGAGTTTTGCCTACGTTGACTTCTATAACACGAAACTTTACAAACAGCACCAGAAGTGCCATTCGGACAACATATTTAAATTTCAGACCTCTAGGTTGTCGGGGGAAGGAGTTTGGCCTACGTTGACTTCTATGGCACGAAACTTTACAGGCAACCCCAAATGTACTGTCCGGACAACATATTAAAATTTCAGACCTCTGGGTTTTCAGGGGAAGGAGTTTGGCCTACGTTGACTTCTGTAACACGAAACTTTATCAACAACACCAGAAGTGCCATTCGGACAACATATTTCGATTTCAGACCTTTGGGTTGTCGGGGGAAGGAGTTTGGCCTACGTTGACTTCTGTAACACGAAACTTTACAAACAACACCAGAAGCTCTATTCGGACAACATATTTAAATGTCAGACCTCTAGGTTGTCGGGGGCAGGAGTTTGGCCTACGTTGACTTCTGTGGCACAAAACTTTACAGGCAACCTCAAATGTAATATCCGGACAACATATTTCGATTTCAGACCTCTAGGTTGTCCGGGGAAGGAGTTTGGCCTACGTTGACTTCTATGGCACGAAACTTTACAGGCAACCCCACATGTACTGTCCGGACAACATATTAAAATTTCAGACCTCTGGGTTTTCAGGGGAAGGAGTTTGGCCTACGTTGACTTCTGTAACACGAAACTTTATCAACAACACCAGAAGTGCCATTCGGACAACATAGTTCGATTTCAGACCTTTGGGTTGTCGTGGGAAGGAGTTTGGCCTACGTTGACTTCTGTAACACGAAACTTTACAAACAACACCAGAAGCACTATTCGGACAACATATTTAAATGTCAGACCTCTAGATTGTCGGGGGAAGGAGTTTGACCTATGTTAACTTCTGTGGCACGAAACTTTACAGGCAACCTCAAATGTGATATCCGGACAAGATAGTTCGATTTCAGACCTCTAGGTTGTCGGGGGAAGGAGTTTGGCCTACGTTGACTTCAGTGACACGAAACTTTATAAACAACACCAGAAGTGCCATTCGGACAACATATTTAAATTTCAGACCTCTAGGTGGTCTGGGGAAGGAGTTTGGCCTACGTTGACTTCTGTAACACGAAACTTTACAAACAACACCAGAAGTGCCATTCGGACAACATATTGAAATTTCAGACCTCTGGGTTTTCAGGGGAAGGAGTTTGGCCTACGTTGACTTCTGTAACACGAAACTTTACAAACAACACCAGAAGTGCCATTCGGACAACATATTTAAATTTCAGACCTCTGGGTTTTCAGGGGAAGGAGTTTGGCCAACGTTGACTTCTATGGCACGAAACTTTACAGGCAACCTCAAAAGTGCTATCCGGACAACATATTTCAATTTCAGACCTCTAGGTTGTCGGGGGAAGGAGTTTGGCCTACGTTGACTTCTATGGCACGAAACTTTACAGGCAACCCCAAATGTACTGCCCGGACAACTTATTAAAATTTCAGACCTCTGGGTTTTCAGGGGAAGGAGTTTGGCCTACGTTGACATCTGTAACACGAAACTTTATCAACAACACCAGAAGTGCCATTCGGACAACATATTTCGATTTCAGACCTCTAGGTTGTCGGGGGAAGGAGTTTGGCCTACGTTGACTTCTATGGCACGAAACTTTACAGGCAACCCCACATGTACTGTCCGGACAACATATTAAAATTTCAGACCTCTGGGTTTTCAGGGGAAGGAGTTTGGCCTACGTTGACTTCTGTAACACGAAACTTTATCAACAACACCAGAAGTGCCATTCGGACAACATAGTTCGATTTCAGACCTTTGGGTTGTCGTGGGAAGGAGTTTGGCCTACGTTGACTTCTGTAACACGAAACTTTACAAACAACACCAGAAGCACTATTCGGACAACATATTTAAATGTCAGACCTCTAGATTGTCGGGGGAAGGAGTTTGACCTATGTTAACTTCTGTGGCACGAAACTTTACAGGCAACCTCAAATGTGATATCCGGACAAGATAGTTCGATTTCAGACCTCTAGGTTGTCGGGGGAAGGAGTTTGGCCTACGTTGACTTCTGTAACACGAAACTTTACAGGCAACCTCAAATGTGATATCCGGACAAGATAGTTCGATTTCAGACCTCTAGGTTGTCGGGGGAAGGAGTTTGGCCTACGTTGACTTCTGTAACACGAAACTTTACAAACAACACCAGAAGTGCCATTCGGACAATATATTTAAATAGCAGACCTCTAGGTTGTCGGAGGAAGGAGTTTGGCCTACGTTGACTTCAGTAACACGAAACTTTACAAACAACACCTGAAGTGCCATTCGGACAACATATTGAAATTTCAGACCTCTGGGTTTTCAGGGGAAGGAGTTTGGCCTACGTTGACTTCTGTAACACGAAACTTTACAAACAACACCAGAAGTGCCATTCGGACAACATATTTAAATTTCAGACCTCTGGGTTTTCAGGGGAAGGAGTTTGGCCAACGTTGACTTCTATGGCACGAAACTTTACAGGCAACCTCAAAAGTGCTATCCGGACAACATATTTCGATTTCAGACCTCTGGGTTGTCGGGGTAAGGAGTTTGGCCTACGTTGACATCTGTGGCACGAAACTTTACAGGCAACCTCAAATGTGCTATCCGGACAACATATTACGATTTCAGACCTCTGGGTTGTCGGGGGAAGGAGTTTGGCCTACGTTGACGTCTGTGGCACGAAACTTTACAGGCCACCTCAAATGTGCTATCCAGACAACATATTACGATTTCAGACCTCTAGGTTGTCCGGGGAAGCAGTTTGGCCTACGTTGACTTCTGTGGCACGAAACTTTACAGGCAACCTCACATGTGCTATACGGACAACATTTTTCGATTTCAGACCTCTAGGTTGTCGGGGGAAGGAGTTTTGCCTACGTTGACTTCAGTAACACGAAACTTTACAAACAACACCAGAAGTGCCATTCGGACAACATATTTCGATTTCAGACCTTTGGGTTGTCGTGGGAAGGAGTTTGGCCTACGTTGACTTCTGTAACACGAAACTTTATAAACAACACCAGAAGTGCCATTTGGACAAAAATTTACGATTTCAGACCTCTGGGTTGTCGGGGGAAGGAGTTTGGCCTACGTTGACATCTGTGGCACGAACCTTTACAGGCAACCTCAAATGTGCAATCCGGAAAACATATTACGATTTCAGACCTCTGGGTTGTCGGGGGAAGGAGTTTGGCCTACGTTGACGTCTGTGGCACGAAACTTTACAGGCAACCTCAAATGTGCTATCCGGACAACATAATACGATTTCTGACCTCTGGGTGGTCGGGGGAAGGAGTTTGGCCTACGTTGACTTCTGTGGCACGAAACTTTACAAGCAACAACAGAGGTGCCATGTGGACAACATATTTCAATTTGAGACCACTGGGTTGTCAGGGGAAGGAGTTTGGCCTACATTGACTTCTGTGGCACAAAACTTTACAAGCAACACCAGAGGTGCCATTTGGACAAAATATTTCAATTTCAGACCTCTGGGTTGTCGGGGGAAGGAGTTTGGCCTACGTTGACTTTTGTGGCACGAAACTTTACAAACAACACCAGAAGTGCCATTTGGACAACAAATTACGATTTCAGACCTCTGGGTTGTCGGGGGAAGGAGTTTGGCCTACGTTGACATCTGTGGCACGAAACTTTACAGGCAACCTCAAATATGCTATCAGGACAACATATTACGATTTCAGACCTCTGGGTTGTCGGGGGAAGGAGTTTGGCCTACGTTGACGTCTGTGGCACGAAACTTTACAGGCCACCTCAAATGTGCTATCCGGACAACATATTAAGATTTCAGACCTCTAGGTTGTCGGGGGAAGGAGTTTGGCCTAGGTTGACTTCTGTAACACGAAACTTTACAAACAACACCAGAAGTGCCATTCAGACAACATATTTAAATTTCAGACCTCTAGGTTGTCGGGGGAAGGAGTTTGGCCTACGTGGACTTCTATGGCACAAAACTTTACAGGCAACCTCAAATGTACTGTCCGGACAACATATTTCGATTTCAGATTTCTAGGTTGTCGGGGGAAGGAGTTTGGCCTACGTTGACTTCTGTGGCACAAAACTTTACAGGCAACCCCAAATGTACTGTCCGGACAACATATTGAAATTTCAGACCTCTGGGTTTTCAGGTGAAGGAGTTTGGCCTACGTTGACTTCTGTAACACGAAACTTTACAAACAACACCAGAAGTGCCATTCGGACAACATATTAAAATTTCAGACCTCTGGGTTTTCAGGGGAAGGAGTTTGGCCAACGTTGACTTCTATGGCACGAAACTTTACAGGCAATCTCAAAAGTGCTATCCGGACAACATATTTCGATTTCAGACCTCTAGGTTGTCGGGGGAAGGAGTTTGGCCTACGTTGACTTCTATGGCACGTAACTTTACAGGCAACCCCATATGTACTGTCTGGACAACATATTAAAATTTCAGACCTCTGGGTTTTCAGGGGAAGGAGTTTGGCCTACGTTGACTTCTGTAACACGAAACTTTATCAACAACACCAGAAGTGGCATTCGGACAACATATTTAAATTTCAGACCTCTAGGTTGTCGGGGGAAGGAGTTTGGCCTACGTTGACTTCAGTAAAACGAAACTTTACAAACAACACCAGAAGTCCCATTCAGACAACATATTTCGATTTCAGACCTTTGGGTTGTCGGGGGAAGGAGTTTGGCCTACGTTGACTTCTGTAACACGAAACTTTACAAACAACACCAGAAGTACTATTCGGACAACATATTTCGATTTCAGACTTCTAGGTTGTCGGGGGAAGGAATTTGGCCTACGTTGACTTCAGTAACACGAAACTTTAAAAACAACACCAGAAGTGCCATTCGGACAAAATATTTAAATTTCAGACCTCTAGGTGGTCGGGGGAAGGAGTTTGGCCTACGTTGACTTCTATGGCACGAAACTTTACAGGCAACCTCAAATGGGATATCCGGACAAGATAGTTCGATTTCAGACCTCTAGGTTGTCGGGGGAAGGAGTTTGGCCTACGTTGACTTCAGTGACACGAAACTTTATAAACAACACCAGAAGTGCCATTCGGACAACATATTTAAATTTCAGACCTCTAGGTGGTCGGGGGAAGGAGTTTGGCCTACGTTGACTTCTGTAACACGAAACTTTACAAACAACACCAGAAGTGCCATTCGGACAATATATTTAAATAGCAGACCTCTAGGTTGTCGGAGGAAGGAGTTTGGCCTACGTTGACTTCAGTAACACGAAACTTTACAAACAACACCTGAAGTGCCATTCGGACAACATATTGAAATTTCAGACCTCTGGGTTTTCAGGGGAAGGAGTTTGGCCTACGTTGACTTCTGTAACACGAAACTTTACAAACAACACCAGAAGTGCCATTCGGACAACATATTTAAATTTCAGACCTCTGGGTTTTCAGGGGAAGGAGTTTGGCCAACGTTGACTTCTATGGCACGAAACTTTACAGGCAACCTCAAAAGTGGTATCCGGACAACATATTTCGATTTCAGACCTCTGGGTTGTCGGGGTAAGGAGTTTGGCCTACGTTGACATCTGTGGCACGAAACTTTACAGGCAACCTCAAATGTGCTATCCGGACAACATATTACGATTTCAGACCTCTGGGTTGTCGGGGGAAGGAGTTTGGCCTACGTTGACGTCTGTGGCACGAAACTTTACAGGCCACCTCAAATGTGCTATCCAGACAACATATTACGATTTCAGACCTCTAGGTTGTCGGGGGAAGGAGTTTGGCCTATGTTGACTTCTGTGGCACGAAACTTTACAGGCAACCTCACATGTGCTATCCGGACAACATATTACGATTTCAGACCTCTGGGTTGTCGGGGGAAGGAGTTTGGCCTACGTTGACGTCTGTGGCACGAAACTTTACAGGCCACCTCAAATGTGCTATCCAGACAACATATTACGATTTCAGACCTCTAGGTTGTCGGGGGAAGGAGTTTGGCCTATGTTGACTTCTGTGGCACGAAACTTTACAGGCAACCTCACATGTGCTATACGGACAACATATTTCGATTTCAGACCTCTAGGTTGTCGGGGGAAGGAGTTTTGCCTACGTTGACTTCAGTAACACGAAACTTTACAAACAACACCAGAAGTGCCATTCGGACAACATATTTCGATTTCAGACCTTTGGGTTGTCGTGGGAAGGAGTTTGGCCTACGTTGACTTCTGTAACACGAAACTTTATAAACAACACCAGAAGTGCCATTTGGACAACAAATTACGATTTCAGACCTCTGGGTTGTCGGGGGAAGGAGTTTGGCCTACGTTGACATCTGTGGCACGAACCTTTACAGGCAACCTCAAATGTGCAATCCGGAAAACATATTACGATTTCAGACCTCTGGGTTGTCGGGGGAAGGAGTTTGGCCTACGTTGACGTCTGTGGCACGAAACTTTACAGGCAACCTCAAATGTGCTATCCGGACAACATATTACGATTTCAGACCTCTGGGTTGTCGGGGGAAGGAGTTTGGCCTACGTTGACGTCTGTGGCACGAAACTTTACAGGCAACCTCAAATGTGCTATCCGGACAACATAATACGATTTCTGACCTCTGGGTGGTCGGGGGAAGGAGTTTGGCCTACGTTGACGTCTGTGGCACGAAACTTTACAGGCAACCTCAAATGTGCTATCCGGACAACATAATACGATTTCTGACCTCTGGGTGGTCGGGGGAAGGAGTTTGGCCTACGTTGACTTCTGTGGCACGAAACTTTACAAGCAACAACAGAGGTGCCATTTGGACAACATATTTCAATTTGAGACCTCTGGGTTGTCGGGGGAAGGAGTTTGGCCTACGTTGACATCTGTGGCACGAAACTTTACAGGCAACCTCAAATGTGCTATCCGGACAACATATTACGATTTCAGACCTCTGGGTTGTCGGGGGAAGGAGTTTGGCCTACGTTGACGTCTGTGGCACGAAACTTTACAGGCCACCTCAAATATGCTATCCAGACAACATATTACGATTTCAGACCTCTAGGTTGTCGGGGGAAGGAGTTTGGCCTACGTTGACTTCTGTAACACGAAACTTTACAAACAACACCAGAAGTGCCATTCGGACAACATATTTCGATTTCAGACCTTTGGGTTGTCGTGGGAAGGAGTTTGGCCTACGTTGACTTCTGTAACACGAAACTTTATAAACAACACCAGAAGTGCCATTTGGACAAAAAATTACGATTTCAGACCTCTGGGTTGTCGGGGGAAGGAGTTTGGCCTACGTTGACATCTGTGTAACGAACCTTTACAGGCAACCTCAAATGTGCAATCCGGACAACATATTACGATTTCAGACCTCTGGGTTGTCGGGGGAAGGAGTTTGGCCTACGTTGACATCTGTGGCACGAACCTTTACAGGCAACCTCAAATGTGCAATCCGGACAACATATTACGATTTCAGACCTCTGGGTTGTCGGGGGAAGGAGTTTGGCCTACGTTGACTTCTGTAACACGAAACTTTACAAACAACACCAGAAGTACCATTCGGACAATATATTTAAATAGCAGACCTCTAGGTTGTCGGGGGAAGGAGTTTGGCCTACGTTGACTTCAGTAACACGAAACTTTACAAACAACACCTGAAGTGCCATTCGGACAACATATTACGATTTCAGACCTCTGGGGTGTCGGGGGAAGGAGTTTGGCCTACGTTGACTTCAGTAACACGAAACTTTACAAACACCACCTGAAGTGCCATTCGGACAACATATTTAAATTTCAGACCTCTGGGTTGTCGGGGGAAGTAGTTTGGCCTACGTTGACTTCTCTAACACCAAACTTTACAAACAACACCAGAAGTGCCATTCGGACAAGTTATTTAAACTTCAGACTTCTGGGTTGTTGGGGGAAGGAGTTTGGCCTACGTTGACTTCTGTGACACGAAACTTTACAGTCAACCTCAAATGTGATATCCGGACAATATATTACAATTTCAGACCTCTGGGTTGTCGGGGGAAGGAGTTTGGCCTAAGTTGACTTCAGTAACACGAAACTTCACAAACAACACCAGAATTGCCATTCGGACAACATATTTAAATTTCAGACCTCTAGGTTGTCTGGGGAAGGAGTTTGGCCTACGTTGACTTCAGTGACACGAAACTTTATAACCTACACCAGAAGTGCCATTCGGACAAGATATTTAAATTTCAGACCTCTGGGTTGTCCGGGGAAGGTGTTTGGCCTACGTTGACTTCTGTGGCACGAAACTTTACAGGCAACCTCACATGTGCTATACGGACAACATATTTCGATTTCAGACCTCTGGGTTGTCGGGGGAAGGAGTTTTGCCTACGTTGACTTCAGTAACACGAAACTTTACAAACAACACCAGAAGTGCCATTTGGACAAAAAATTACGATTTCAGACCTCTGGGTTGTCGGGGGAAGGAGTTTGGCCTACGTTGACATCTGTGGCACGAACCTTTACAGGCAACCTCAAATGTGCAATCCGGACAACATATTACGATTTCAGACCTCTGGGTTGTCGGGGGAAGGAGTTTGGCCTACGTTGACGTCTGTGGCACGAAACTTTACAGGCAACCTCAAATGTGCTATCCGGACAACATAATACGATTTCAGACCTCTGGGTGGTCGGGGGAAGGAGTTTGGCCTACGTTGACTTCAGTAACAGGAAAATTTACAAACAACACCTGAAGTGCCATTCGGACAACATATTACGATTTCAGACCTCTGGGGTGTCGGGGGAAGGAGTTTGGCCTACGTTGACTTCTGTAACACGAAACTTTACAAACAACACCAGAAGTGCCATTCGGACAACATATTTAAATTTCAGACCTCTGGGTTGTCGGGGGAAGTAGTTTGGCCTACGTTGACTTCTCTAACACCAAACTTTAGAAACAACACCAGAAGTGCCATTCGGACAAGATATTTAAATTTCAGACCTCTGGGTTGTCGGGGGAAGGAGTTTGGCCTACGTTGACTTCTGTGACACGAAACTTTACAGTCAACCTCAAATTTGCTATCCGGACAATATATTACAATTTCAGACCTCTGGGTTGTCGGGGGAAGGAGTTTGGCCTACGTTGACTTCAGTAACACGAAACTTTACAAACAACACCAGAAGTGCCATTCGGACAACATATTTAAATTTCAGACCTCTAGGTTGTCGGGGGAAGTAGTTTGGCCTACGTTGACTTCTGTAACACGAAACTTTATTAACCACACCAGACCTCTGGGTTGTCGGGGGAAGGAGTTTGGCCTACGTTGACTTCTGTGGCACGAAACTTTACAGGCAACCCCAAATGTACTGTCTGGACAACATATTAAAATTTCAGACCTCTGGGTTTTCAGGGGAAGTAGTTTGGCCTACGTTGACTTCTGTAACACGAAACTTTATCAACAACACCAGAAGTGCCATTCGGACAACATATTTCGATTTCAGACCTTTGGGTTGTCTGGGGAAGGAGTTTGGCCTACGTTGACTTCTATGGCACGAAACTTTACAGGCAACCTCAAATGTGCTATCCGGACAACATATTTCGATTTCAGATTTCTAGGTTGTCGGGGGAAGGAGTTTGGCCTACGTTGACTTCTGTGGCACCAATCTCTGCAGGTAAACACAGAGCTGCCAGTTGGACAACATATTGCGATTTCAGACCTCTGCATTGTCAGGGGAAGGAGTTTGGCCTATGTTGACTTCTGTGGCACGAAACTTTACAGGCAACCCCATAGATGCGATTTGGACAACATATTTAGATTTCAGACCTCTGGCTTGTCAGGGTAAGGAGTTTGGCCTAAGTTGACTTCTGTAGCATGAATTTTTTCGGGCAACCCCAAATGTGCTATCCGGACAACATATTATGATTTCAGACTTCTGGGATGTCAAGGGAAGGAGTTTGGCCTACGTTGACTTCAATAACACGAAACTAACCCTACAGTTAACCCTAACCCTAACCCTAAATTCTTAACCCTAACCCTAAACTCTAACTGTAATTCTTAACCCTAACCCTAAATTCTTAACCCTAACCCTAATCTCTAACCCTAATTCTTAACCCTAACCCTAAATTCTTAACCCAAACCCTAACCATAATTCTTAACCCTAACCCTAACCCTAATTCTTAACCCTAACCCTAAATTCTTAACCCTAACCCTAACCGTAATTCTTAACCCTAACCCTAATTCTTAACCCTAACCCTAACCATAAATTCTTAACCCTAACCCTAATCTCTAACCCTAATTCTTTACCCAAACCCTAAACTCTAACCGTAATTCTTAACCCTAATTCTTAACCCTAACCCTACTTCTTAACCCTAACCCTAATTCTTAACCCTAACCCTAACCCTAAACTCTAACCGTAATTCTTAACCCTAACCCTAACCCTAATTCTTAACCCTAACCCTAATTCTTAACCCTAACCCTAACCCTAATTCTTAACCCTAACCCTAATTCTTAACCCTAACCCTAACCCTAAATTCTTAACCCTAACCCTAAACTCTAACCGTAATTCTTAACCCTAACCCTAATCTCTAACCCTAGTTCTTAACCCTAACCCTAAATTCTTAACCCAAACCCTAACCATAATTCTTAACCCTAACCCTAACCCTAATTCTTAACCCTAACCATAATTCTTAACCCTAACCCTAACCCTAAATTCTTATCCCTAACCCTAAACTCTAACCGTAATTCTTAACCCTAACCCTAATCTCTAACCCTAATTCTTAACCCTAACCCTAAATTCTTAACCCAAACCCTAACCATAATTCTTAACCCTAACCCTAACCCTAATTCTTAACCCTAACCCTAAATTCTTAACCCTAACCCTAACCATAATTCTTAACCATAACCCTAATTCTTAACCCTAACCCTAACCATAAATTCTTAACCCTAACCCTAATCTCTAACCCTAATTCTTAACCCAAACCCTAAACTCTAACCGTAATTCTTAACCCTAACCCTAATTCTTAACCCTAACCCTAACCCTACTTCTTAACCCTAACCCTAATTCTTAACCCTAACCCTAACCCTAAACTCTAACCGTAATTCTTCACCCTAACCCTAACCCTAATTCTTAACCCTAACCCTAATTCTTAACCCTAACCCTAAACCTAATTCTTAACCCTAACCCTAATTCTTAACCCTAACCCTAACCCTAATTCTTAACCCTAACCCTAAACTCTAACCGTAATTCTTAACCCTAACCCTAAATTCTTAACCCAAACCCTAACCATAATTCTTAACCCTAACCCTAACCCTAATTCTTAACCCTAACCCTAAATTCTTAACCCTAACCCTAATTCTTAACCCTAACCCTAATTCTTAACCCTAACCCTAACCATAAATTCTTAACCCTAACCCTAATCTCTAACCCTAATTCTTAACCCAAACCCTAAACTCTAACCGTAATTCTTAACCCTAACCCTAATTCTTAACCCTAACCCTAACCCTACTTCTTAACCCTAACCCTAATTCTTAACCCTAACCCTAACCCTAAACTCTAACCGTAATTCTTAACCCTAACCCTAACCCTAACCCTAAACTCTAACCGTAATTCTTAACCCTAACCCTAACCCTAACCCTAAACTCTAACCGTAATTCTTAACCCTAACCCTAACCCTAATTCTTAACCCTAACCCTAATTCTTAACCCTAACCATAATTCTTAACCCTAACCCTAACCCTAATTCTTAACCGTAACCCTAACCCTAATTCTTAACCCTAACCCTAATTCTTAACCCTAACCCTAACCCTAATTCTTAACCCTAACCCTAACCCTAACCGTAACCTAACCCTAACCCTAACCCTAACCGTAACCCTAACCGTAACCTAACCTAACCCTAACCCTAACCCTAACCCTAACCCTAACCGTAACCCTAACCTAACCCTAACCCTAACCCTAACCCTAACCCTAACCCTAACCAATTCTTAACCCTAACCCTAACCCTAATTCTTAACCCTAACCCTAATTCTTAACCCTAACCATAATTCTTAACCCTAACCCTAACCCTAATTCTTAACCGTAACCCTAACCCTAATTCTTAACCCTAACCCTAATTCTTAACCCTAACCCTAACCCTAATTTTTAACCCTAACCCTAACCCTAACCGTAACCTAACCCTAACCCTAACCCTAACCCTAACCCTAACCTAACCCTAACCCTAACCCTAACCCTAACCCTAACCCTAACCCTAACCCTAACCCTAGGGTTAAGAATTATGGTTAGGGTTAGGGTTAGGGTTAGGGTTAGGGTTAGGGTTAGGGTTATGGTTAGGGTTAGGGTTAGGGTTAGGGTTATGGTTAGGGTTAGGGTTAGGGTTATGGTTAGGGTTAGGGTTAGGGTTAGGGTTAGGGTTAGGGTTAGGGTTAGGGTTAGGGTTAGGGTTAGGGTTAGGGTTAGGGTTAGGGTTAGGTTAGGGTTAGGGTTAGGGTTAGGGTTAGGGTTAGGGTTAGGGTTAGGGTTAGGGTTAGGGTTAGGGTTAGGGTTAGGGTTAGGGTTAGGGTTAGGGTTAGGGTTAGGGTTAGGGTTAGGGTTAGGGTTAGGGTTAGGGTTAGGGTTAGGGTTAGGGTTAGGGTTAGGGTTAGGGTTAGGGTTAGGGTTAGGGTTAGGGTTAGGGTTAGGGTTAGGGTTAGGGTTAGGGTTAGGGTTAGGGTTAGGGTTAGGGTTAGGGTTAGGGTTAGGGTTAGGGTTAGGGTTAGGGTTAGGGTTAGGGTTAGGGTTAGGGTTAGGGTTAGGGTTAGGGTTAGGGTTAGGGTTAGGGTTAGGGTTAGGGTTAGGGTTAGGGTTAGGGTTAGGGTTAGGGTTAGGGTTAGGGTTAGGGTTAGGGTTAGGGTTAGGGTTAGGGTTAGGGTTAGGGTTAGGGTTAGGGTTAGGGTTAGGGTTAGGGTTAGGGTTAGGGTTAGGGTTAGGGTTAGGGTTAGGGTTAGGGTTAGGGTTAGGGTTAGGGTTAGGGTTAGGGTTAGGGTTAGGGTTAGGGTTAGGGTTAGGGTTAGGGTTAGGGTTAGGGTTAGGGTTAGGGTTAGGGTTAGGGTTAGGGTTAGGGTTAGGGTTAGGGTTAGGGTTAGGGTTAGGGTTAGGGTTAGGGTTAGGGTTAGGGTTAGGGTTAGGGTTAGGGTTAGGGTTAGGGTTAGGGTTAGGGTTAGGGTTAGGGTTAGGGTTAGGGTTAGGGTTAGGGTTAGGGTTAGGGTTAGGGTTAGGGTTAGGGTTAGGGTTAGGGTTAGGGTTAGGGTTAGGGTTAGGGTTAGGGTTAGGGTTAGGGTTAGGGTTAGGGTTAGGGTTAGGGTTAGGGTTAGGGTTAGGGTTAGGGTTAGGGTTAGGGTTAGGGTTAGGGTTAGGGTTAGGGTTAGGGTTAGGGTTAGGGTTAGGGTTAGGGTTAGGGTTAGGGTTAGGGTTAGGGTTAGGGTTAGGGTTAGGGTTAGGGTTAGGGTTAGGGTTAGGGTTAGGGTTAGGGTTAGGGTTAGGGTTAGGGTTAGGGTTAGGGTTAGGGTTAGGGTTAGGGTTAGGGTTAGGGTTAGGGTTAGGGTTAGGGTTAGGGTTAGGGTTAGGGTTAGGGTTAGGGTTAGGGTTAGGGTTAGGGTTAGGGTTAGGGTTAGGGTTAGGGTTAGGGTTAGGGTTAGGGTTAGGGTTAGGGTTAGGGTTAGGGTTAGGGTTAGGGTTAGGGTTAGGGTTAGGGTTAGGGTTAGGGTTAGGGTTAGGGTTAGGGTTAGGGTTAGGGTTAGGGTTAGGGTTAGGGTTAGGGTTAGGGTTAGGGTTAGGGTTAGGGTTAGGGTTAGGGTTAGGGTTAGGGTTAGGGTTAGGGTTAGGGTTAGGGTTAGGGTTAGGGTTAGGGTTAGGGTTAGGGTTAGGGTTAGGGTTAGGGTTAGGGTTAGGGTTAGGGTTAGGGTTAGGGTTAGGGTTAGGGTTAGGGTTAGGGTTAGGGTTAGGGTTAGGGTTAGGGTTAGGGTTAGGGTTAGGGTTAGGGTTAGGGTTAGGGTTAGGGTTAGGGTTAGGGTTAGGGTTAGGGTTAGGGTTAGGGTTAGGGTTAGGGTTAGGGTTAGGGTTAGGGTTAGGGTTAGGGTTAGGGTTAGGGTTAGGGTTAGGGTTAGGGTTAGGGTTAGGGTTAGGGTTAGGGTTAGGGTTAGGGTTAGGGTTAGGGTTAGGGTTAGGGTTAGGGTTAGGGTTAGGGTTAGGGTTAGGGTTAGGGTTAGGGTTAGGGTTAGGGTTAGGGTTAGGGTTAGGGTTAGGGTTAGGGTTAGGGTTAGGGTTAGGGTTAGGGTTAGGGTTAGGGTTAGGGTTAGGGTTAGGGTTAGGGTTAGGGTTAGGGTTAGGGTTAGGGTTAGGGTTAGGGTTAGGGTTAGGGTTAGGGTTAGGGTTAGGGTTAGGGTTAGGGTTAGGGTTAGGGTTAGGGTTAGGGTTAGGGTTAGGGTTAGGGTTAGGGTTAGGGTTAGGGTTAGGGTTAGGGTTAGGGTTAGGGTTAGGGTTAGGGTTAGGGTTAGGGTTAGGGTTAGGGTTAGGGTTAGGGTTAGGGTTAGGGTTAGGGTTAGGGTTAGGGTTAGGGTTAGGGTTAGGGTTAGGGTTAGGGTTAGGGTTAGGGTTAGGGTTAGGGTTAGGGTTAGGGTTAGGGTTAGGGTTAGGGTTAGGGTTAGGGTTAGGGTTAGGGTTAGGGTTAGGGTTAGGGTTAGGGTTAGGGTTAGGGTTAGGGTTAGGGTTAGGGTTAGGGTTAGGGTTAGGGTTAGGGTTAGGGTTAGGGTTAGGGTTAGGGTTAGGGTTAGGGTTAGGGTTAGGGTTAGGGTTAGGGTTAGGGTTAGGGTTAGGGTTAGGGTTAGGGTTAGGGTTAGGGTTAGGGTTAGGGTTAGGGTTAGGGTTAGGGTTAGGGTTAGGGTTAGGGTTAGGGTTAGGGTTAGGGTTAGGGTTAGGGTTAGGGTTAGGGTTAGGGTTAGGGTTAGGGTTAGGGTTAGGGTTAGGGTTAGGGTTAGGGTTAGGGTTAGGGTTAGGGTTAGGGTTAGGGTTAGGGTTAGGGTTAGGGTTAGGGTTAGGGTTAGGGTTAGGGTTAGGGTTAGGGTTAGGGTTAGGGTTAGGGTTAGGGTTAGGGTTAGGGTTAGGGTTAGGGTTAGGGTTAGGGTTAGGGTTAGGGTTAGGGTTAGGGTTAGGGTTAGGGTTAGGGTTAGGGTTAGGGTTAGGGTTAGGGTTAGGGTTAGGGTTAGGGTTAGGGTTAGGGTTAGGGTTAGGGTTAGGGTTAGGGTTAGGGTTAGGGTTAGGGTTAGGGTTAGGGTTAGGGTTAGGGTTAGGGTTAGGGTTAGGGTTAGGGTTAGGGTTAGGGTTAGGGTTAGGGTTAGGGTTAGGGTTAGGGTTAGGGTTAGGGTTAGGGTTAGGGTTAGGGTTAGGGTTAGGGTTAGGGTTAGGGTTAGGGTTAGGGTTAGGGTTAGGGTTAGGGTTAGGGTTAGGGTTAGGGTTAGGGTTAGGGTTAGGGTTAGGGTTAGGGTTAGGGTTAGGGTTAGGGTTAGGGTTAGGGTTAGGGTTAGGGTTAGGGTTAGGGTTAGGGTTAGGGTTAGGGTTAGGGTTAGGGTTAGGGTTAGGGTTAGGGTTAGGGTTAGGGTTAGGGTTAGGGTTAGGGTTAGGGTTAGGGTTAGGGTTAGGGTTAGGGTTAGGGTTAGGGTTAGGGTTAGGGTTAGGGTTAGGGTTAGGGTTAGGGTTAGGGTTAGGGTTAGGGTTAGGGTTAGGGTTAGGGTTAGGGTTAGGGTTAGGGTTAGGGTTAGGGTTAGGGTTAGGGTTAGGGTTAGGGTTAGGGTTAGGGTTAGGGTTAGGGTTAGGGTTAGGGTTAGGGTTAGGGTTAGGGTTAGGGTTAGGGTTAGGGTTAGGGTTAGGGTTAGGGTTAGGGTTAGGGTTAGGGTTAGGGTTAGGGTTAGGGTTAGGGTTAGGGTTAGGGTTAGGGTTAGGGTTAGGGTTAGGGTTAGGGTTAGGGTTAGGGTTAGGGTTAGGGTTAGGGTTAGGGTTAGGGTTAGGGTTAGGGTTAGGGTTAGGGTTAGGGTTAGGGTTAGGGTTAGGGTTAGGGTTAGGGTTAGGGTTAGGGTTAGGGTTAGGGTTAGGGTTAGGGTTAGGGTTAGGGTTAGGGTTAGGGTTAGGGTTAGGGTTAGGGTTAGGGTTAGGGTTAGGGTTAGGGTTAGGGTTAGGGTTAGGGTTAGGGTTAGGGTTAGGGTTAGGGTTAGGGTTAGGGTTAGGGTTAGGGTTAGGGTTAGGGTTAGGGTTAGGGTTAGGGTTAGGGTTAGGGTTAGGGTTAGGGTTAGGGTTAGGGTTAGGGTTAGGGTTAGGGTTAGGGTTAGGGTTAGGGTTAGGGTTAGGGTTAGGGTTAGGGTTAGGGTTAGGGTTAGGGTTAGGGTTAGGGTTAGGGTTAGGGTTAGGGTTAGGGTTAGGGTTAGGGTTAGGGTTAGGGTTAGGGTTAGGGTTAGGGTTAGGGTTAGGGTTAGGGTTAGGGTTAGGGTTAGGGTTAGGGTTAGGGTTAGGGTTAGGGTTAGGGTTAGGGTTAGGGTTAGGGTTAGGGTTAGGGTTAGGGTTAGGGTTAGGGTTAGGGTTAGGGTTAGGGTTAGGGTTAGGGTTAGGGTTAGGGTTAGGGTTAGGGTTAGGGTTAGGGTTAGGGTTAGGGTTAGGGTTAGGGTTAGGGTTAGGGTTAGGGTTAGGGTTAGGGTTAGGGTTAGGGTTAGGGTTAGGGTTAGGGTTAGGGTTAGGGTTAGGGTTAGGGTTAGGGTTAGGGTTAGGGTTAGGGTTAGGGTTAGGGTTAGGGTTAGGGTTAGGGTTAGGGTTAGGGTTAGGGTTAGGGTTAGGGTTAGGGTTAGGGTTAGGGTTAGGGTTAGGGTTAGGGTTAGGGTTAGGGTTAGGGTTAGGGTTAGGGTTAGGGTTAGGGTTAGGGTTAGGGTTAGGGTTAGGGTTAGGGTTAGGGTTAGGGTTAGGGTTAGGGTTAGGGTTAGGGTTAGGGTTAGGGTTAGGGTTAGGGTTAGGGTTAGGGTTAGGGTTAGGGTTAGGGTTAGGGTTAGGGTTAGGGTTAGGGTTAGGGTTAGGGTTAGGGTTAGGGTTAGGGTTAGGGTTAGGGTTAGGGTTAGGGTTAGGGTTAGGGTTAGGGTTAGGGTTAGGGTTAGGGTTAGGGTTAGGGTTAGGGTTAGGGTTAGGGTTAGGGTTAGGGTTAGGGTTAGGGTTAGGGTTAGGGTTAGGGTTAGGGTTAGGGTTAGGGTTAGGGTTAGGGTTAGGGTTAGGGTTAGGGTTAGGGTTAGGGTTAGGGTTAGGGTTAGGGTTAGGGTTAGGGTTAGGGTTAGGGTTAGGGTTAGGGTTAGGGTTAGGGTTAGGGTTAGGGTTAGGGTTAGGGTTAGGGTTAGGGTTAGGGTTAGGGTTAGGGTTAGGGTTAGGGTTAGGGTTAGGGTTAGGGTTAGGGTTAGGGTTAGGGTTAGGGTTAGGGTTAGGGTTAGGGTTAGGGTTAGGGTTAGGGTTAGGGTTAGGGTTAGGGTTAGGGTTAGGGTTAGGGTTAGGGTTAGGGTTAGGGTTAGGGTTAGGGTTAGGGTTAGGGTTAGGGTTAGGGTTAGGGTTAGGGTTAGGGTTAGGGTTAGGGTTAGGGTTAGGGTTAGGGTTAGGGTTAGGGTTAGGGTTAGGGTTAGGGTTAGGGTTAGGGTTAGGGTTAGGGTTAGGGTTAGGGTTAGGGTTAGGGTTAGGGTTAGGGTTAGGGTTAGGGTTAGGGTTAGGGTTAGGGTTAGGGTTAGGGTTAGGGTTAGGGTTAGGGTTAGGGTTAGGGTTAGGGTTAGGGTTAGGGTTAGGGTTAGGGTTAGGGTTAGGGTTAGGGTTAGGGTTAGGGTTAGGGTTAGGGTTAGGGTTAGGGTTAGGGTTAGGGTTAGGGTTAGGGTTAGGGTTAGGGTTAGGGTTAGGGTTAGGGTTAGGGTTAGGGTTAGGGTTAGGGTTAGGGTTAGGGTTAGGGTTAGGGTTAGGGTTAGGGTTAGGGTTAGGGTTAGGGTTAGGGTTAGGGTTAGGGTTAGGGTTAGGGTTAGGGTTAGGGTTAGGGTTAGGGTTAGGGTTAGGGTTAGGGTTAGGGTTAGGGTTAGGGTTAGGGTTAGGGTTAGGGTTAGGGTTAGGGTTAGGGTTAGGGTTAGGGTTAGGGTTAGGGTTAGGGTTAGGGTTAGGGTTAGGGTTAGGGTTAGGGTTAGGGTTAGGGTTAGGGTTAGGGTTAGGGTTAGGGTTAGGGTTAGGGTTAGGGTTAGGGTTAGGGTTAGGGTTAGGGTTAGGGTTAGGGTTAGGGTTAGGGTTAGGGTTAGGGTTAGGGTTAGGGTTAGGGTTAGGGTTAGGGTTAGGGTTAGGGTTAGGGTTAGGGTTAGGGTTAGGGTTAGGGTTAGGGTTAGGGTTAGGGTTAGGGTTAGGGTTAGGGTTAGGGTTAGGGTTAGGGTTAGGGTTAGGGTTAGGGTTAGGGTTAGGGTTAGGGTTAGGGTTAGGGTTAGGGTTAGGGTTAGGGTTAGGGTTAGGGTTAGGGTTAGGGTTAGGGTTAGGGTTAGGGTTAGGGTTAGGGTTAGGGTTAGGGTTAGGGTTAGGGTTAGGGTTAGGGTTAGGGTTAGGGTTAGGGTTAGGGTTAGGGTTAGGGTTAGGGTTAGGGTTAGGGTTAGGGTTAGGGTTAGGGTTAGGGTTAGGGTTAGGGTTAGGGTTAGGGTTAGGGTTAGGGTTAGGGTTAGGGTTAGGGTTAGGGTTAGGGTTAGGGTTAGGGTTAGGGTTAGGGTTAGGGTTAGGGTTAGGGTTAGGGTTAGGGTTAGGGTTAGGGTTAGGGTTAGGGTTAGGGTTAGGGTTAGGGTTAGGGTTAGGGTTAGGGTTAGGGTTAGGGTTAGGGTTAGGGTTAGGGTTAGGGTTAGGGTTAGGGTTAGGGTTAGGGTTAGGGTTAGGGTTAGGGTTAGGGTTAGGGTTAGGGTTAGGGTTAGGGTTAGGGTTAGGGTTAGGGTTAGGGTTAGGGTTAGGGTTAGGGTTAGGGTTAGGGTTAGGGTTAGGGTTAGGGTTAGGGTTAGGGTTAGGGTTAGGGTTAGGGTTAGGGTTAGGGTTAGGGTTAGGGTTAGGGTTAGGGTTAGGGTTAGGGTTAGGGTTAGGGTTAGGGTTAGGGTTAGGGTTAGGGTTAGGGTTAGGGTTAGGGTTAGGGTTAGGGTTAGGGTTAGGGTTAGGGTTAGGGTTAGGGTTAGGGTTAGGGTTAGGGTTAGGGTTAGGGTTAGGGTTAGGGTTAGGGTTAGGGTTAGGGTTAGGGTTAGGGTTAGGGTTAGGGTTAGGGTTAGGGTTAGGGTTAGGGTTAGGGTTAGGGTTAGGGTTAGGGTTAGGGTTAGGGTTAGGGTTAGGGTTAGGGTTAGGGTTAGGGTTAGGGTTAGGGTTAGGGTTAGGGTTAGGGTTAGGGTTAGGGTTAGGGTTAGGGTTAGGGTTAGGGTTAGGGTTAGGGTTAGGGTTAGGGTTAGGGTTAGGGTTAGGGTTAGGGTTAGGGTTAGGGTTAGGGTTAGGGTTAGGGTTAGGGTTAGGGTTAGGGTTAGGGTTAGGGTTAGGGTTAGGGTTAGGGTTAGGGTTAGGGTTAGGGTTAGGGTTAGGGTTAGGGTTAGGGTTAGGGTTAGGGTTAGGGTTAGGGTTAGGGTTAGGGTTAGGGTTAGGGTTAGGGTTAGGGTTAGGGTTAGGGTTAGGGTTAGGGTTAGGGTTAGGGTTAGGGTTAGGGTTAGGGTTAGGGTTAGGGTTAGGGTTAGGGTTAGGGTTAGGGTTAGGGTTAGGGTTAGGGTTAGGGTTAGGGTTAGGGTTAGGGTTAGGGTTAGGGTTAGGGTTAGGGTTAGGGTTAGGGTTAGGGTTAGGGTTAGGGTTAGGGTTAGGGTTAGGGTTAGGGTTAGGGTTAGGGTTAGGGTTAGGGTTAGGGTTAGGGTTAGGGTTAGGGTTAGGGTTAGGGTTAGGGTTAGGGTTAGGGTTAGGGTTAGGGTTAGGGTTAGGGTTAGGGTTAGGGTTAGGGTTAGGGTTAGGGTTAGGGTTAGGGTTAGGGTTAGGGTTAGGGTTAGGGTTAGGGTTAGGGTTAGGGTTAGGGTTAGGGTTAGGGTTAGGGTTAGGGTTAGGGTTAGGGTTAGGGTTAGGGTTAGGGTTAGGGTTAGGGTTAGGGTTAGGGTTAGGGTTAGGGTTAGGGTTAGGGTTAGGGTTAGGGTTAGGGTTAGGGTTAGGGTTAGGGTTAGGGTTAGGGTTAGGGTTAGGGTTAGGGTTAGGGTTAGGGTTAGGGTTAGGGTTAGGGTTAGGGTTAGGGTTAGGGTTAGGGTTAGGGTTAGGGTTAGGGTTAGGGTTAGGGTTAGGGTTAGGGTTAGGGTTAGGGTTAGGGTTAGGGTTAGGGTTAGGGTTAGGGTTAGGGTTAGGGTTAGGGTTAGGGTTAGGGTTAGGGTTAGGGTTAGGGTTAGGGTTAGGGTTAGGGTTAGGGTTAGGGTTAGGGTTAGGGTTAGGGTTAGGGTTAGGGTTAGGGTTAGGGTTAGGGTTAGGGTTAGGGTTAGGGTTAGGGTTAGGGTTAGGGTTAGGGTTAGGGTTAGGGTTAGGGTTAGGGTTAGGGTTAGGGTTAGGGTTAGGGTTAGGGTTAGGGTTAGGGTTAGGGTTAGGGTTAGGGTTAGGGTTAGGGTTAGGGTTAGGGTTAGGGTTAGGGTTAGGGTTAGGGTTAGGGTTAGGGTTAGGGTTAGGGTTAGGGTTAGGGTTAGGGTTAGGGTTAGGGTTAGGGTTAGGGTTAGGGTTAGGGTTAGGGTTAGGGTTAGGGTTAGGGTTAGGGTTAGGGTTAGGGTTAGGGTTAGGGTTAGGGTTAGGGTTAGGGTTAGGGTTAGGGTTAGGGTTAGGGTTAGGGTTAGGGTTAGGGTTAGGGTTAGGGTTAGGGTTAGGGTTAGGGTTAGGGTTAGGGTTAGGGTTAGGGTTAGGGTTAGGGTTAGGGTTAGGGTTAGGGTTAGGGTTAGGGTTAGGGTTAGGGTTAGGGTTAGGGTTAGGGTTAGGGTTAGGGTTAGGGTTAGGGTTAGGGTTAGGGTTAGGGTTAGGGTTAGGGTTAGGGTTAGGGTTAGGGTTAGGGTTAGGGTTAGGGTTAGGGTTAGGGTTAGGGTTAGGGTTAGGGTTAGGGTTAGGGTTAGGGTTAGGGTTAGGGTTAGGGTTAGGGTTAGGGTTAGGGTTAGGGTTAGGGTTAGGGTTAGGGTTAGGGTTAGGGTTAGGGTTAGGGTTAGGGTTAGGGTTAGGGTTAGGGTTAGGGTTAGGGTTAGGGTTAGGGTTAGGGTTAGGGTTAGGGTTAGGGTTAGGGTTAGGGTTAGGGTTAGGGTTAGGGTTAGGGTTAGGGTTAGGGTTAGGGTTAGGGTTAGGGTTAGGGTTAGGGTTAGGGTTAGGGTTAGGGTTAGGGTTAGGGTTAGGGTTAGGGTTAGGGTTAGGGTTAGGGTTAGGGTTAGGGTTAGGGTTAGGGTTAGGGTTAGGGTTAGGGTTAGGGTTAGGGTTAGGGTTAGGGTTAGGGTTAGGGTTAGGGTTAGGGTTAGGGTTAGGGTTAGGGTTAGGGTTAGGGTTAGGGTTAGGGTTAGGGTTAGGGTTAGGGTTAGGGTTAGGGTTAGGGTTAGGGTTAGGGTTAGGGTTAGGGTTAGGGTTAGGGTTAGGGTTAGGGTTAGGGTTAGGGTTAGGGTTAGGGTTAGGGTTAGGGTTAGGGTTAGGGTTAGGGTTAGGGTTA
The DNA here is from genome assembly GCF_023375975.1 of Astyanax mexicanus. Classification (NCBI taxonomy): domain Eukaryota; kingdom Metazoa; phylum Chordata; class Actinopteri; order Characiformes; family Acestrorhamphidae; genus Astyanax; species Astyanax mexicanus. The sequence goes on from NW_026040061.1 coordinate 349,573, forward strand.
GGGTTAGGGTTAGGGTTAGGGTTAGGGTTAGGGTTAGGGTTAGGGTTAGGGTTAGGGTTAGGGTTAGGGTTAGGGTTAGGGTTAGGGTTAGGGTTAGGGTTAGGGTTAGGGTTAGGGTTAGGGTTAGGGTTAGGGTTAGGGTTAGGGTTAGGGTTAGGGTTAGGGTTAGGGTTAGGGTTAGGGTTAGGGTTAGGGTTAGGGTTAGGGTTAGGGTTAGGGTTAGGGTTAGGGTTAGGGTTAGGGTTAGGGTTAGGGTTAGGGTTAGGGTTAGGGTTAGGGTTAGGGTTAGGGTTAGGGTTAGGGTTAGGGTTAGGGTTAGGGTTAGGGTTAGGGTTAGGGTTAGGGTTAGGGTTAGGGTTAGGGTTAGGGTTAGGGTTAGGGTTAGGGTTAGGGTTAGGGTTAGGGTTAGGGTTAGGGTTAGGGTTAGGGTTAGGGTTAGGGTTAGGGTTAGGGTTAGGGTTAGGGTTAGGGTTAGGGTTAGGGTTAGGGTTAGGGTTAGGGTTAGGGTTAGGGTTAGGGTTAGGGTTAGGGTTAGGGTTAGGGTTAGGGTTAGGGTTAGGGTTAGGGTTAGGGTTAGGGTTAGGGTTAGGGTTAGGGTTAGGGTTAGGGTTAGGGTTAGGGTTAGGGTTAGGGTTAGGGTTAGGGTTAGGGTTAGGGTTAGGGTTAGGGTTAGGGTTAGGGTTAGGGTTAGGGTTAGGGTTAGGGTTAGGGTTAGGGTTAGGGTTAGGGTTAGGGTTAGGGTTAGGGTTAGGGTTAGGGTTAGGGTTAGGGTTAGGGTTAGGGTTAGGGTTAGGGTTAGGGTTAGGGTTAGGGTTAGGGTTAGGGTTAGGGTTAGGGTTAGGGTTAGGGTTAGGGTTAGGGTTAGGGTTAGGGTTAGGGTTAGGGTTAGGGTTAGGGTTAGGGTTAGGGTTAGGGTTAGGGTTAGGGTTAGGGTTAGGGTTAGGGTTAGGGTTAGGGTTAGGGTTAGGGTTAGGGTTAGGGTTAGGGTTAGGGTTAGGGTTAGGGTTAGGGTTAGGGTTAGGGTTAGGGTTAGGGTTAGGGTTAGGGTTAGGGTTAGGGTTAGGGTTAGGGTTAGGGTTAGGGTTAGGGTTAGGGTTAGGGTTAGGGTTAGGGTTAGGGTTAGGGTTAGGGTTAGGGTTAGGGTTAGGGTTAGGGTTAGGGTTAGGGTTAGGGTTAGGGTTAGGGTTAGGGTTAGGGTTAGGGTTAGGGTTAGGGTTAGGGTTAGGGTTAGGGTTAGGGTTAGGGTTAGGGTTAGGGTTAGGGTTAGGGTTAGGGTTAGGGTTAGGGTTAGGGTTAGGGTTAGGGTTAGGGTTAGGGTTAGGGTTAGGGTTAGGGTTAGGGTTAGGGTTAGGGTTAGGGTTAGGGTTAGGGTTAGGGTTAGGGTTAGGGTTAGGGTTAGGGTTAGGGTTAGGGTTAGGGTTAGGGTTAGGGTTAGGGTTAGGGTTAGGGTTAGGGTTAGGGTTAGGGTTAGGGTTAGGGTTAGGGTTAGGGTTAGGGTTAGGGTTAGGGTTAGGGTTAGGGTTAGGGTTAGGGTTAGGGTTAGGGTTAGGGTTAGGGTTAGGGTTAGGGTTAGGGTTAGGGTTAGGGTTAGGGTTAGGGTTAGGGTTAGGGTTAGGGTTAGGGTTAGGGTTAGGGTTAGGGTTAGGGTTAGGGTTAGGGTTAGGGTTAGGGTTAGGGTTAGGGTTAGGGTTAGGGTTAGGGTTAGGGTTAGGGTTAGGGTTAGGGTTAGGGTTAGGGTTAGGGTTAGGGTTAGGGTTAGGGTTAGGGTTAGGGTTAGGGTTAGGTTAGGGTTAGGGTTAGGGTTAGGGTTAGGGTTAGGGTTAGGGTTAGGGTTAGGGTTAGGGTTAGGGTTAGGGTTAGGGTTAGGGTTAGGGTTAGGGTTAGGGTTAGGGTTAGGGTTAGGGTTAGGGTTAGGGTTAGGGTTAGGGTTAGGGTTAGGGTTAGGGTTAGGGTTAGGGTTAGGGTTAGGGTTAGGGTTAGGGTAGGTTAGGGTTAGGGTTAGGGTTAGGGTTAGGGTTAGGGTTAGGGTTAGGGTTAGGGTTAGGGGTTAGGGTTAGGGTTAGGGTTAGGGTTAGGGTTAGGGTTAGGGTTAGGGTTAGGGTTAGGGTAGGGTTAGGGTTAGGGTTAGGGTTAGGGTTAGGGTTAGGGTTAGGGTTAGGGTTAGGGTTAGGGTTAGGGTTAGGGTTAGGGTTAGGGTTAGGGTTAGGGTTAGGGTTAGGGTTAGGGTTAGGGTTAGGGTTAGGGTTAGGGTTAGGGTTAGGGTTAGGGTTAGGGTTAGGGTTAGGGTTAGGGTTAGGGTTAGGGTTAGGGTTAGGGTTAGGGTTAGGGTTAGGGTTAGGGTTAGGGTTAGGGTTAGGGTTAGGGTTAGGGGTTAGGGTTAGGGTTAGGGTTAGGGTTAGGGTTAGGGTTAGGGTTAGGGTTAGGGTTAGGGTTAGGGTTAGGGTTAGGGTTAGGGTTAGGGTTAGGGTTAGGGTTAGGGTTAGGGTTAGGGTTAGGGTTAGGGTTAGGGTTAGGGTTAGGGTTAGGGTTAGGGTTAGGGTTAGGGTTAGGGTTAGGGTTAGGGGTTAGGGTTAGGGGTTAGGGTTAGGGTTAGGGTTAGGGTTAGGGTTAGGGTTAGGGTTAGGGTTAGGGTTAGGGTTAGGGTTAGGGTTAGGGGTTAGGGTTAGGGTTAGGGTTAGGGTTAGGGTTAGGGTTAGGGTTAGGGTTAGGGTTAGGGTTAGGGTTAGGGTTAGGGTTAGGGTTAGGGTTAGGGTTAGGGTTAGGGTTAGGGTTAGGGTTAGGGTTAGGGTTAGGGTTAGGGTTAGGGTTAGGGTTAGGGTTAGGGTTAGGGGTT